>NC_142799.1:63466781-63766781 GCF_049724085.1 Artemia sp. Qi Xiang Cuo | reverse complement strand
TATAAATAAACACTTTAAAATTACCGCTTTGCGCAACGAAAAAAAAATATATATACATATAGAAAATGGGCAGTGCTGGGCTGGAGACGAAAAAACGGCCCTCCTCCTCCACTGACGGCTCCCTCCCCCTCCCACCAACTACAGAGTTTCTCGTTTCAAGTTGTTGCCTTTCATCTACACATTCAACTCGATCTGAAGTCAGGTAATGACCGTTTGGTTGTCCCCTCATACCGTCCGATCGTACATAGACTTTTGTCCGATCGGGTGGACATGGCATTTCTCTCGGCTCAAACTGTATAGTTTTTATATTTTAAAGAGTGAATGGCCATGACACTCTCTCTTGAAACAAAACTATTTTCTATGCAGTTCCTGTAAACACTCATGGTGAAATTTTCATTTACATAGTGCAACGACACCGACGACACCCCCTTGCAGACTATTTTGGTAACCTCATTGTGTGTTTCCACGCAATACACTTAGGACCAGGAAACATACCGTGGGATACCAAGTCCTTCCCTTCTCGGATTTTAATTTTAATAATTGATTCGGGGCCCGGCTCTTCACTAGCTCCGGATAGTAAAAAAAAGGGTTATATATATAAATTTGCTATTAAATGAAATTTTAAACAGTTGTATATCATGTTCCAGTGCCCCACCCAGCCTTTCTATCCTTTCTATTCCGAAAATGACACTCAAATTGCATTTTTAGGGTGCCATAGGGAAATTTTTTATGTCATTATGAAACTCAATGTCTAAAATAGATTAGACATAAAGATTAGCTTTCAAAGAAGCCCTTAAACAGCTCTTTAGGATGTTCAAGTTCTCCGCTAGCGACGAAGAAAAAAAGCAGCAGCAAAAAAGAAAACACATCAGTGCTGTTTATGTATTAAATTAAAAAAACAAGTTTTTTTTAACTGAAAGTAAGGAGCGACATTCAAATTAAAACGAACAGAAATTATTCTGTATGTGAAAGGGACTGTCGCGTCTTCAACGCATCACTCGTTACATTGAAGTTTGACTCTTTCTCACAACTCTACTTTTTAAAATAATAAAAACTTTATCGTAAAGAGTGAGGCGTTGAGGAGGGGACAGTCCCTTTTATATAGGGAATAATTTTGTTCGTTTTAAGTTTTTATGTCGCTCGTTACCTTCAGTTAAAAAAAATTAACTCAATTTCTGAATGTTTTTGAATTAATGTAGCTTTGATTTTAGCTCACCGTGCATGAATAATTAGAATGGAATTTGCACATTAATTTTATGGTTTTCCCGAAATTTTGTTCTGAGCTTCGCCCCTGGAGTTAGTAATAGTAATAGCCCTGAAAGTTTCAACTTACTACCCTAAGCTGTTTCTAAGATATTGCTGGCACTGATGACCAGCATGCACATAGTAGGCCTACCCTTTGATTTAGCTCTATAGCAAAATAATCTTTCCCTTAAAGTTCGTACTTCAAATCCCAATCTAGTGGTAGTAGTACTAACAGTAGTACCAGCAAAAGTGGGAGCATTAGTTGTCCTGAAAATTTTAGTTTTACACGCTAAGCCGATGCTGGAACATAGCTGGTGAACCACTTTGATAACCAGCATATTCATTGTGTATTTCAAATTAGTTCATCATCCCCTTAAAAATTTCTTAAAAATTCAACTTAATCTTATAAGCCATTTTTTTTTATGCACTCTTTTGACAACCTACATACATATCATGGGCGTCGGCTGGGGGTTGGGTGGGGGTCTATGAAGTAATTATGAGGAAACCAAAGGAACGAGAGCAGAATAGGGAAAAACCATGGAAAAAATGCCTGTTGCCCCATTGTTGGCTGCCTGCCAATATGTTTCGACCCATAATAAGGAAAATATAAGTTCTAATTTGTGACTGAGTAGCCCCTTTCCAGTTCCCACAAACATTTTTTCTATATGATTTGGTTGGAGTAAAAAATCTTCATGGTAATAAATGGTAAATAAATAACGATCCTTGTCAATAACGATAGTATAAGAGCCCAGCTATTGCTAACATTAAATCAAAGAATCAGCTTTTTATGGTGATCCTAAATATGTATTTGTTTATTAGTAAAGGGTGCAATTATTAGTACATAAGAGAGTTCGTGTAATTATAGAAAACACATGAAAAACAACTTAATAAGGGGCAATTTCGGTAAAAATAAGCAGTCAACATATTTCTTGCATTGCAAGAGTACCCATGAGCTGATATCTGAAGCCACTATAATATGAAATGTTTCCCCTGAACATAATGCTGGAATTTCTGTATTTTCCCCTGAATGGAAACATTTTTTGTGTTTTATTATCATTTACTTAATTTTTTGGCAGGAGTGACTGTACTGATCTAGTTGTCACTTTGAAAAAGATTTAATTTTACAGTTATGAAGCGTAAAGGTGTCAAATATATTGGTTTTGAGTATTCAAAATTAAATTAATAGTATTGAATTAAAAAATTTTATTTGATTTTCTTAATCTTAGTTTTAATGTTTTACTTTGAACAAACTACTTTGAATATGCGTTACTTTTCATAAACACTGAGTCTAAAAGCATTAAATATTTTGGTGTTTGATAACCAAGTTAATAGCTACTGATACTGTTAAGACATGTCCGTTCAATACTTCGACATTGCTCAACAGAACTGAACGCTGGGAGCCTATATCTTAGTTTTCGTAAATAGGCTTTTGTTTTGTGTATTTTTTTTAATTACTTACTTTTTTCATTTTTATATACTTTTACTTTAATTGACGCACTTTTTTCATTGCCTTTAGAAAAAAAATTTTCTCTAAGCTTCATTAACCATCAGAAGCCAAACAGAGATCATTAAAATATTGATCTTTTTCTACGTTCCCAAAAGTAATATATTCATTAAACTTTACATTTTCATGAAATGTAATTAAAAAAATAGAAAAGTTTTTTCAACTAAAGCAAGGAGCTAGTTTGAAACTTAAAAAACAAATTGAAATTACTCTGTATATAAGAGGAACTGCCCACTTCTCAACACCTTGCTTATTAAACAAGAGGTTTTTAGCGCTTTCAAAAATCTTTTTTTTCCAATTGAAAAGTTTCTTTAAAAATTTGGACAGAAGCCAAATTTCACAGTAAAAAGTAAGGAGCCAAGGAGAAAACAGCCCCCTTCATAAAAAGAATAATCTTTTCAAATAGGTTTCAAATCTGCTCCTTGCTGTCAGTTGAAAAGCTATTTTTTTATTTAATTTCGGATTGTTTTCCAAATCATACCCAGGCCTAACCAAGATATGATTTGAGGTACCGGTCCCTTAAATCCCTGGTTAATTGCTGTTAAAATGTATATATCAATAATTGTACGTTCATTAGTACCGTTTTACGTTTTAAATTTGCAATTTCAATTTTGGATAAAATTTGAATATACTTAAAAAATTGGCAATGAATAGAGTTTTTGGTAAAAAGTCCTTGTTAATATTACTTCTAAAGAATTTTGGTTGGATGAAGAAGAGTATTATTGTTTTTATGGATGGAAATTCTGTGAAGCTTTTGATCGTCTACATAGCTGAAGGCCTCATAACCTATACAACAGGATTCTCTTATCGATAGATACATTACATACATTTATTCAAATGCATTGAAGTACTTCATATAAATAGAAAAAGAAAATATTACCATTTAAAACTGCTGAAAACCAATTTACTAGCAATATTTGTCGCCCAAAAAATTTTCTGACGGGTGTGATGATGGCCTGCTTTGCCTTTTTTATCTCTGTGATGGTAGGTACGAAAATGTAACATTTTAGCTGTAAAGAGAAACATTTTAATTAATTCCTACTTCCCCTACCTGTTTCAACATTTATCTGAAGGCTCATGAAATGTATTCTTTTGGACATCTACCCCACCCCTACCTAAACATTGACTCACCCCCCGCCCCTCATTATATCTGATACGCAATTACAGATCACCAAATGTAATTCCATTATAAAAAAAGTGAATCAACTTGGTTGAATCCAGTGCTGTCACCGTGTGGCATTACTTCTTTTGCAACTGGGATGCCGAAATTGTAGTTTATTGATACTTTTAAAGCAATTAGCTTCTCAGAATTTTAAATTGATTGCAAATTCGTTCTCTCTGGGGTAAAGTCGTAGTTTCGTGACCTAAAATAGCAGAAAACAAGACTTTCCCTTGGCCCAATCTGTATGGTCACTTAAAATAAGCTTTAAATTTACGTATGAATGAGCTCCCTCTAAATTATCTAAGACCTTCGGTTTTATACAATCACCCCTGGAAAAAAAAAACAAATAAACATGCATCGACGATGTTTCTTCTGAAAAAAAAATGTGAAATTCCACATTTTGAAGATTGGAACTTGAAGCCTGAACGTTAGGGTTCTCTGATATGATGTGTCTAATAAACGGATTTTCAATAAGATCGCTTGCTTTTTTTGGGGTGTTTCACCTTCCTTTTCAAAAATCCGGCAAATTTTCCCAGATATTTGGTTTTGGGTGGGTAACCACCCAAATAAACTGAAAGAATTTTTTATATTTAGAATTAGCATAAAAAGCCAATACTCCCGATGTAGCAATTGTCATAAGAATCCCATTTTCAGTTTTGTTGAATATTGGCCCAAGTCAATTTTTACTTTCAGTTTTTTTTATCACGAACTATTTGATAGGACTCTCTTGTGAGGGAAATGTTTTTGAACCTGTTCATTTTATTCAGTTGAATAGGACAACAAGAAAAAGAGGGTCAATTTGATAGCTGGATAGTAAGCTTAATTTTTTTTTTTGCCTCTCAATTACTTGGACTATCTGTCTTGGCTTTTCTTTTTCTACAATTAGCCATGTCTTGATGTAACCTACTGCAAAATACTTGATAACTTCAATTCAAAATCAACGTTGATTTTGAATTGAAGTTATCAAGTATTTTGCAGTAGGTTGCATTAAGAAATGGCTAATTGTAGACAATGAAAAGCCAAGACAGATAGTCCAAGTAATTGAGAGGCAAATGTTTATATGGCTGTGACACGGGTAAATGGCGAGAGTAAGTATGACTCTCTTATTGGAAACATACTTGTTTGTTAGTTTTTTGGAAAGGCACGCCTGCCTAGAGTCTCAGTTATGTTGGCCAAGAATTTAACACTGACATAGGACCGTAAGACTGCCTGAAATGAGAGGCAAACCTGGCACGCCCGCCTATATTTTTTTTTAATGTCTGAATATGTAAGGGATTTAAATTCGATGTGGAGAATTGTCCTGTTATGAAAGAGGTGCTTTTTTCATGGCCGTTATAAAATCAAAACGTGGTATCTATGCAGGCAGGATGATTTTTGAGTATCTCTAATCCTTGTGTAAACTATTCTAAGGTGTAGGATATTACACGAAGACAAGTCTATATTTGCTATAATCTAGGGAAGCAATAAATATTTCTGTAATTTTGGTTCGAGTTTAATTTTCTTTTAAGATTAAATACATAATAATTAAATATATGATTTATTACATAATTGAGCCCTTTGCCAAGAATCGTTGTCGTTTAAAATTTACTGTATTTTGTTTCATTTTGCATGCAATTTAATTCCTCTTTTTATTTTAGAGTTTTTTCCTAAAAGTATTTAAAAATAAACTTAATTCTACGAAATATATACTGAAATATATTCCCTGTCACCCAACACCCATTGCTATTTTGGTGTCTGCCCCCCCCTCCGGAAAGTTTTCTGCCGGTTCCCTTGATACATATAGTGTATTGTGATTTAGCTAAACAACGGCATCACCATTTCATGAAAACTTTACCTTAATACAATTAGTATTGGCAATAATATTAGTCGCTGCACTACAATCAGTAGTAGGAGCACAGGGAGTAGTAGTAGTGATAGCAGTAGTAGTCTTTGCATAGTGCATTTTTGGTTAGTTCAACATCCCCTCAACATGCTCTTACAGTTTTGATTTAAAACATTAAGCGGTATCGAAGATAATCCATTAGTGGTCATAGCAGTAGCATTAGTAGTCTTAGTAGTAGTATGCTCCCAGTTTCTTTCTAATAGTTCAAGATACCCCTCAACATTCCCTGAAAGTTTCAACTTAATACTCAAAGCTGTTCCTGAGATATTGCTGATATGGCCATTTGACAGCTTGTATATATATAGCGTGTCTGGATTTAATTCAAAATCCCTCTCAACATTTCCTGAAAATATCTCCTTAATACCCATTTCCTTAGTAGTAGTAGCATTAGAAGCAGTAGCAGTAGTGTGCATGCAGTACCTTTTGGTTGGGGTAACATCCTTCTCAACACGCATTAAAAGCTTAAAAGCTCTGAAAGAGATCAATACCTTAGAAAATTCTAGCTTTATCCCATAGCTTCAGTGGTAAAACTGGCTTGGAAATGACTTAGTGTTTCGTTAAAATATGAGATAGAACAGATTAAAATACGGAAGAGAACTAAGATTTAGATAATCACACGTAAAGACTCGTATAGCATATAATTTAATTTAGCATTATTTGCTTGACAAAAACTTTTTTTTAACTGAAAGCCAATATCTATTTGAGTGAGATGTAACAACTGAGGCCTTTTCGAGACTTGCTGTACTAGGTTTCGTTTGATAATTTTGGAAAAACGAGACTTGGAGAGAACACATTTGAGAAATCAAAACAAAACCAAAAAATGGATATAAAAGAAATTATTAGAATGAGTAGGTCTCCAAATTGGAATAAAAAAAGAAAAATACAGCTTCCTTTTGCTGTGGAACAAAATCATTCTAATGTGATTAACTTCATTTTAGAAAATGGAGCAAACCCGAATAGAACGAATACTTTTGAGAAAACACCCTTACTTGATAGTGCCTTATTAACACTTTTACTATTGGCTGCGAGGACAAATCAATTAGATGTTATCAGATATGTTTCAGAAAATGTAGCATATCCAAACATAACAAATAAACCTCCTAATAAATCCTTACCATTGGCTGCTAATAAAAATCAATTGGATGTAATCAAGCATATTTTAGAAACGAAGCAAACCCAAATATGACCAATAGTCACAGGTCTACTGCTTTACATGTTGCGGCTGATATAAGAGAACTAAACGTTTGTCGGTTACTAGTTTAAGAAAGCGCTACTATAGACACCTTAAATGTATTCAAAAATACGCCTTTACAATATGCTATAGGACAAAATCATATAGATTTGACTAGACACAACAGGAAATTAATAATTATTTAATTGTAGATTCACAGAATGAAGTTTCACGTCTACCAACTTACAGTGGAGTGACGAAAAACATGTCTCTTTATCCTTCGGTCTATCCTTATTTACCTGACAGCAGATATTCTGAGGAGCCACCACCAAAATATGAGGAAGTGCATCCTCTAGTTTCAGAGCAGCGTAGCCTGACTAGCAGTTTCAGTTCACTTCAACAGCAAATAAAGATCAACAATTTACCAGGTAAGCCTATTTTCATGCGTTATGAAGACAGTTTCATAAGGTTTGCAGAATAAGGCTATGCAACAAGTATAACTTGCAAACATCTCAATATTCAGACGTAATTTTCCCGTCCAGATTTACGCCATCTAAACCTTAGGTTTTAATTAAAGACGTTTTGCACACGAGGCAGTCCCTCTGTAAAAGGTAAAGGGTATCATTCCACATTGAGTATCATTTTCACTTAATTTTTACCACTGTTAAAGTTAAATTGATAATATACTTTCATGCATGTTGATATGTTATATCTTGTCATATGTTGCTGATTGTTGTTGATAAATTGTATGTTGAAATTATTTAATACCTTAATCAACAAATTATTACTAAATTTTTTTCCGTTTGAATACTTATTATTGTATTTATTATCTATGTATGCTTATTATACTTGTTATAGTAATACTTATTATCCATTTATTGTAGGTTTTAATATATATTAAATAAAAAAAACAAGTTCTTTTAACTGAAAGTAAGGAACGACGTTAAAACTTAAAACGAAGAGAAATTATTCCGTATATGAAAGGGGCTGTCCCCTCCTCAACGCCTCGCTCTTTACGCTAAAGTTTTTATTGTTTAAAAAAATAGAGTTGTGAGAAAGTCAAACTTTAGAAGTTTGATTCTGATTGAAACAGTTTTATTCTGATTCCATATATAGTAGTCTTTACGTTTCAAATTACCCATTAAAAGCTACAAGCCTGTGGAAATATGCCTCATTTCTAGAAAAAGGGTTAACACCCCAACAAAGATGAGTGATCTTGATAAAAATCATTCCATTAGATCCAATATATCAGAGAATCCTGTTGCAAATTTACCAGGCTCCTGTCTACAAAAACTTGGAATTTCGCATTTTCTTATTCCCAAATGAAAGATCACGGATGTGTGTTAATTTTTTTTTTTTTTTTTTTTTTTGTTCTTTTCCAGGGGTTGATTGTATCGATTCAATAGTCCTAGAATGCCACAAGAGGGCTCATTTGACCGGGAGTTAAAAGTTCTAGTGTCTTTTTAGGAAGCATTAGAAGAAGAAGGAGTAGAAGAACAAGAAAAAGAAAAAGAAAAACGTTTAGAAAAAGAAGAAGAAAAACGTTTAGAAAAAGAAGAAGGAGAATCTTCCTTGAAGAACTGAACACTATAGAAGAAGAATATAAAGAGGAAGCTTTTTTTAATACTGAACACTATATTGTGAAAAGCGAGAGATAGAGTAAGATATGACATCATACTCTAGAGAAGCAGTAAGAATAAAGAAGAAAATGAAACGAAGAAGAAGAAAAACAAGAAGAAGAAGCAGAAGAAAAAGACAAAGGAGTTTCTTTACAGCCCTGTACGCTATAGCATAAAGAGTGAGCTATTGAGTGGTGTATATCTGGCTATAATTTGAAATGATTATTTAGTTTTTGTCAAAAGTTGCTTTTATCTCAATATTTCAATTGCTAAGGCCTAGAGATCATTCTTTGCTATTAGATCAATAAAACTGAGCGCTAAAGGGGCGTTATGACCCACGAGCTTTCTATTTTATAATATAATATATTATATAATTCCTCAAAGAAGAAACAAGAAAAAGATGATGAAGAAGAAGAGAAACAATAAAAAGAGGAAGAAAAAGAAGACTATTTTAAGTACTGAGCACTATATTATGAAGAATAAGGTATTGAGCGATATATGCCATATGACATAATAGCCCAGAGAAGTAAGAAAAGAAGATAAGGAGAAAAAAAAAGAAGAAGATGAATAAGTTTCTTTAAAGCACTGATCACTGTAGCGTGAAAAGCTCTTGAACTTCTGAGTGAGATAATTTCTGGATACTATTGGCTAGGTTCCGTTCTTTGCTATAAATCCACATGAAGACATGGCTATGGAATTTTCTGGTTATAACTGGACATGATAATTTAGTTTTTGTCAAAATCGCTTTTTATTTTAATATTTAAATCACTTTGGCCCTGAGATCATTCTTTGCTAGACAATCGATACAACTTAGTATTAAAGAAGTCTGATGGCCCAGAAACTTTTCAGTTTTTTTATATAATATATGGCACATGATTTCTACCCCAAAGAAAAGACAAGGAATGGAAGAAGAACAAGAATAACAAGAAAAATATGAAACCAAAGAAGAAGAAGAAGTTTTTTATGAAGTAATGCACATTATAGCGTAAAGAGCGAGTTATTGGAAGCTATTTGATATAAGACATCATACCCCAATGAAGAAACAAGACGAAGAAGAAGAAGCAGAAGCTTCTTTAAAGCACTGAACACTATAGCATGAAGAGCGAGCTATTGATTGAGGTGTATGTCGGTCACTATGGGCTGGATTCCATTGTTTACTATATAGCTACCTTAAGGTCTAGCATGGCAATGACAGTTTCTGGCTATAATTGGACATGATAATTTAGTTTTTGTCAAAAATTACATTTTATTATTTTAATATTTCAATCACTATGGCCTAGAAATAATCCTTTGCTATAAAATCAATACAATTGGTATAAAATCAATGATTTGCTATAAAATCATATATTATTATATAATATATGACATACAACTCATACTCCAAAGAAGCAACAAGAAATGGAAGAGTAACAAATAACAATAAGAAAAACAAGAAGAAGAAGAAAATTAAGTGGCAGAAGGAGAAGAAGAAGAAAAAGATTAAGAAGCCTCTTTAGAGCATTAAACCCTATAGCGTGAACAGCAAGCTACTGAGCGAAGGATATTTCTGATGCTATGGGCTAGATTCCGTTCTTTACTTCAAATTACACACGAAGGTCTAATATGGAAAAGATATTTGCCGGTTAGTTTCATTGTGTAATATATTAAATATAATATCCTACGCCAAAGAATCATCAAGAAGAAAAAGAAGAACAAGGAGAAGAAGGACCTTTTTTGAAGTACCGAACACAATAGCGTGAAGAGCGAGGTATTGAGTGCTATATGATAAAATACATCATACTCCAGGAAAGACACAAGAAGAAGAAGAAGAAGAAGAAGTAGTAGAAGAAGAAGAAGAAGAAGTAGAAGAAGAAGAAGATGAAGAAGAAAAAGAAGAAGAAGAGGAAAAAGAAAAAAGGAGGAGATGGTTCTATAAAGCTTCATCTTACCCAAGCACCCAAGCGTTTTCAATTTTATTATACAATATATTACGTATGACATCATTACCCCAAAGAAGTAACAAAAATAAGAAGGAGAAGATGAAGAGGAATAAGAAGATGAAGAAAAAACTTTTTTGAAGCACTGAGCACTATGGCGTGAAGAGCGAAGTACTGAGTTGTAAATGACATATGACATTGTGCCCCATAGAGTAGAGATAAAATCAGTATAACTGAGTACTAAAGGAGTCTGATGACCCAGGCACTGTTCAATTTTGTTTTATAATATATGAGATATGACATCATACCCCAAAGAAGCAAGAAGAAGAAGAACAAGAAGAAAGACGATAAGGAGAAGAAAAAAAGAAGAAAAAGAAGAAGATTATTTAAATCACTTGACAATAAAGCGTGAAGAGCGAGCTATTGAGCAAAGTATATTTTATATAATCTATGTGCTAGATTTCGTTATTTGCTGTAAATTTAAGTGAAGGTCTAATATGGCTATGCTATTTGCTGGTTATAATTGAAGATAATAATTGAGTTTTGGTCAGATTTGTATTTTATTTTGATATTTCAATCACGATCGCCTAGAAATCATTCTTTGCTGTAAAATCAATACAACTGAGTACTAAAGCAGTCTGATGACCCTGGGACATATCAATATTATTACATTACAAATTATATGTGACATTATATCCCAAAAAAGCAACAAGAAGAAGAAGAAAATGAAGCATTTAGAAGTTCTGAAGAATATAGCGTGAAGAGCGAAGTATTGAGTGATATATGACATCTGACATTATACCCCAGAGAAACAACAAGAAGAAGAAGAGGGAGAAGAAGAAGATGAAGTAGAAAAAGTAGAAGAACCAGAAAAAGAGGAAGAAGAAGAAGAAGAAGAAGAAGAAGAAGAAGAAGAAGAAGATGAAGAATCTTCTTTAAAGCACTGTTCACTAAGGCGTGAAGAGTGAGCTTTTGAGCAAGGTTTATGTCGGTTACTTACTGCCGCCATGATGTTAATTTCGAAAGATAAGCGTGTCTAAACAGATATTGATATCAAGCTATCCATTAAGTATTAAGTCATATTAAATTATTACATTTTATCAGTAGTATAAGAAGAACGGAATATAATTAAACAATTTTTTTTAATTACATAATATATTGTTATTTCACAAGAACTGTTTTGATCCTAAGGCTCAAGATGGGAAATTGTAAAAATGTCGGAAATTTTCATTCAAAATCGTGTGAATTCAATTGAAAAGGGGTTAATTGACGGGTTGATCAAGGTGGGGCAAAGTGGCAATAACTATGCTACTCACTTATTACGTCATATATGGTTACAACCTACGATTATGACGACATTCATCAAACTTGTACATGAGAATTTAGTTATTTTTGTAAAAACATTTAATTTTGAATATATTTTCATTACAAAAGGCACTATATATGGTAATTTTCTTTCAAATTAGCCATTAAACAGCTCTATCTAAGATGTTCCAGTACCCTGCTAGCTTAGGAGGAAAAGCGGAAAAAAGATGCCTTTCATGCAGAATATCCTAGTTCAAGCAACTTTTCTTGTTATTTTTAGGAATTATGGGATATTACATTTTTTAGTATTGGACGAGATCGTCTCTTACTAGTTTGCTAGATACCGCTGCAACCCAGATTAAATAAACACCATTTATAAAACTTTACCAATGCTTTATGTAATTCTAGTTTCGATTGACAAATGAGATTTCTGCCAAAGCCCTATAAAAGTTATTGCATTTTATACAACTATATCTACATGGTTTTTATAATGTTAAAAATCTTATTTTGATCTTTGTATGCAAGATGATGTTAATAACATTTGCTACTACGGTGTATTAGAAAATGAAGCTTTTCGTAAGAAATTGATTCCATTGTAGCAATTTAAAAGGCACTACATGTAACAAAAGTCACAATATATAGCAACCATGATTTAGAATTAGTAAGACAAGCGTGTATAAATGTGGCATTCACTTATTACGGCATATACGGTTCGAGACCTTATGATGTCATTCATCAAGCCTTTACATGAAAGTGTAGTTTTTTTCGTAAAAATATTTTATTTTGAATATATTATTTATTACAAAAGGCACTAGATGTGGCAATTTACTTTCAAATGAGTCATTAAACAGCTCTGTGATGTTCCAGTGCCCTGCCAGCTGCTGAGGAAAAACGGAAAAAAGATGCCTTTTTTATTTAGAACCACAAAACCACGTATCCAGTAGTTAAAACCTAATAAAAAACAAAATTGGTTTTTCAATTTTCAGGTATTTTTCTAGTTTGAATATAAAAATTAAAATTATTTCTCAGGCGTCATAAGTATTTTTGCAGTTTAAATATAAACTTTAGTGATTCTGCACTTAAAAAAAAAAAAAATAAATAATTATTTTCCTGCGGAAATATAGCACAACGTTATAGAGATACGTACCTTAGGAGTTGAGCCCAAAAAGGTTTGGTGCCAGAAGGCATTAAGATGTTAATCAAATTTGCTAGTACAGAGCTATAGAAAAATGCAGTTTTTCGTAAAAAATTGATTTAAGTTTTAAAATTATTTTTATTAATTATGAAAGGTTTTTAGATAAATCAATTTCCTTTCAAATGAGCCATTAAACAGCTCTCTATGCTTTTCCACTGCCCCGCTAGCTGAAGAAAAAAAAAATAAAATAAATATACCGTAGATGCAGAATATCATGCTTGGAGCGAATTTTCTTGTTTTTCAAACAAATGAATGTCCCTTGTTATTCAAGGCAAGGGACAGTTAGTTTCGTATAAAAGGGTATTGGACAAGACGGTTCTAATAGTGTCCTTCTTTTTTTGATCTGACTCTAGTTTTAGGAGTTATGGGCTATTTTATTTTCACTATGGGACGTGATCGTCTCTTAACGTTAGCATTTGCCCCAAAGAGGGCCGAATTGCAATCGATTGAAAATTCTGAGATAGCCAAAAGATTTGAAAGTATCGGGAAATCTGTATATTGAGCTTTCCACTTTCAGAAAAATTAATCCCGTACGGTGGCGCATTCGTTTCTAAAATGCCACATAATCCATGCAGCATTATTGATTAATATCAACATTTATTTTAAAGCTTCATTTAATCTATTTGATTAACATTATTTTTAATAGGATTATAAGCAGTAATGTATAATTGAGTATCAGTTATCATGAAGAAGCGGTTGAGTCGGTGTTTAGGCAGGGGAGGTCCAAAGGCCTCGAAAAATACATTTTAATTCGCTATCAGTCTTCCCATGAGCCTTTAGATAAATATAGATATGGGTCATGTATATGTTTTTGTTTGCACCAGGGGTGATCGTGTATTTGAAAAGCAAATGCAATCGAAGAGCTCTTTCTCTTGAAGCATTGCTGTGCAAAGGTTAAATCTTGATATAAAAAGAGTTGGGATTGAGAATGGTAGCCCTCCTTGCATTTAGGGTAACTCTATAAAAAAAAAACTCGGATATACTATAAAAAAACGAGCAAAAATTAAATATAGAAAAATTTATTCAATGATGATGAAAGGAAAAAGCGAAATTAAAATTTAAAATAAATAATAATTTTCCAGTATATGAAGGGGGCTTCCCTCTCCACAACTCCCAGCTCTTTACGTTAAAGTTTTACTTTTGGTGAAATTCTTTAAGAACGACTACTCAAAAACATGGGCTGCTGAATCAAAATAAGAACTATCTTTAAAGCGCTATACAGATTTAGCGTAAAGAGTGGGGGTTTGAGGAGGAATAAGTCCCTCCCTTGTTATATGGTATGATTTTTGTTCATTTTAAGTGTTAATGTTGCTCCTCACTTTCATTTGAGAAATATTACTTTTAAATAAAATGCTACAAAAATATTTATTGAGGACTTTGAAACCATAGTAAGGAACCACATTAATCTTAAAATGGATAGCAATCCCCTATTCTGAAAGATGTTTCGCAATTTGTCCTTTACCTTAAGCACTGAAAATTCAAAACGATAAAAAAAAGAATTCAAATACCAAGCGTAAGACAAGTTATTTTTACCGATCTGGCAGCAATGACAATTGGGGGAAGCCGGGGGGTGTCCCCCCTTGGTTCTTTAAAAATTTTTACTGGTATTATCATTAAAGTTTATTGATCTAATGAAAATCTATTATATATATATATATATATATATATATATATATATATATATATATATATATATATATATATATATATATATATATATATATATATATATATATATATATATATATATATATATATATATATATATATATATATATATATATATATATATATATATATAAAATTTCGATTGGATCGGAGGGCTTTTCATTGATTTAATTATTTTATTTCTTTATTTTTATCAATCTTGCTATGTGTTTTCAATTTTCTGATTTTTGATTTGTAGATGAAGTATGAATATATAGTAGTATATTATAAAGATAGAACAACAATCATATATAACCCAATGGGTTTCCCTGATGATTTTCTAAAGATAATGCCTAAATATTGTATTCGACAATAAATTTATTTGTCTGGTAAAGAAAAAAATGCCTTGTCATTGAAAATGCCTTTGTCGAAATTTTCATAGGAAAAAAATTAATCCCGCCCCATAAATTAGAAAAATATATATTTTGCCCCAAACCCTCCTATTTTTTTTTTAAACAGAGCCACTGTTTAAAATCAGTAGAAAAAATATTTCAAACCTATTCTATTACAGAATTCCAACCCCCAAAGCTAATCCTTTGAACTCCTTGATTCAAGTTTATTCTTTGTTTTATATCTACACCATTGCCTGAAATTTGTGACCAATGGGGTATTTCTCTGTTATAAAAGCTATTTTGTGATTTTATAAGTTGGGGGAGGGAAAGACGAAAAGCCCTCTTAGTCCTTTCCCGAATGTCATTGTCACCTAGGGGCTGCAATTACTGATAGAAAAACAAATGTTACAACTATTTATCGCTAGAATATGGACATATTTTTTCCGAATTTATTCGAGTTAAAGGTTCTCAGCTCCTATGTATATCACAGCCACTTCAGTCTGGCAATTTTGTCAACTGTGCCCTGTTGTCTTCTAATAGAATGATTTCTATAAGCTGTACAAAAACTGAGGTTCGACCTCACATTCTAGGACTATAGTTAAAGAAGAGTTAGGATGAGTCACATTCTACTGATGATGAATAATAGATTGCCAAAGATTTTATTTTTTGGCCATCTTTCAGGGCCAAGCGAAAAGCCATTAGTCGGAAATTGGGGTAGGAAGAAGTCACCAGAAAGGATCTAAAGAAAAAATGAGTCTTATGGTGGAGGTCAAAGAATGAAGCTTTGAATAGACTAGGAAAAGCAGGATATTGCGTGCCGGTGTTAGCCTCAGATGGCTTGGTTCTACAATGAGCTGTGAATACTAGTAGTAATAGCAGCAGTAGTAATAGTAGCAGCAGTAGTAGTAGTAGTAATAGTAGTAGCAATAGTAGTTGCAGTAGCAGCAGTAGTAGCAGTAGTAGTAGTAGTATTTGTTGTTGTTAATGTAGTAGTATTAGCAGTAGTAGCAGTAGCAGCAGTAGTAGTAGTAGTTGTAGTAATAGTAGCAGCAGTAGGAGTAGTAGTAGTAGCAGTAGTAGTAGTAGTGGTAGTAGTAATAGTCGTAGGAGCTGCAGTAGTAGTAGTAGTAGTAGTAGTAGTAGCTGGAGTAGAAGTAGAAGCAGTAGTAGTAGTAGTAGTGGCAGAAAAGTACTATAAGTAGTACTAGTAGTAGTAGCAGTACTAGCAGTAGTAGCAACAGCAGTATTGCATTCTATTAAATATCATACCCAATAGATTTTGGGTTACTGATTTTCTTTTTCACAAAAATTCTTAGAACTAAATAACAAACATTACTGTAAAAAAGCTCATACTTTAAGGTCTTGTAGAAGATCCCACTGAAGAATCAGGTCAGGTCCTATCCAGAGTTGACGATACTTTGAATTTGGACATGAATTCTACAGATGAAGCAATGCCAGACGAAAGACTAGAGCTTGCTACAATTCCACGATTTACGAACTGTGGCAGAGGAAGACCAAGATTTCATAGTGCAAAAATTTAATGCAAATGTAGGCTACTGTTTTCTGACAGAATATAATGTGTTCAAATTTTTATTTTGTTTTGTATTTGACGAAAATTGGAGGAATAGAACCACAATGTATTTTATTACGACACTAGGCTGGTGGTTTTAAAACGGAGGCTCGCGGAAACCCGGAGTGTTCCGTAACAGCATTAATGCTACTTTGAAAGTTTTAAAGGCCTCTCCCATCCCCTTTCAACAATACTGATGCAGGGACGTGCGTATGAACTCATTTCATGGGGATAACATATTGAAGTGTATTTCAAGATCTTAGAAGACAACTGAAAACAGCTGAATTATGTGGAACACATAAATAATTTCTCAGAAAAATTTCAAAACAGTAGTAAAATCAAGAAATTTTAGGGAAAGGGGTTCTGGGCCCAAATTAAACCCTCGCATAAATGGCTAGTGTAAGTACAGTCAAATCAGCCCAAACCAATTGAAAGAGACAATTTCGAAAAGAGAAAAAATTCTAGTGAATTATATTTTAGTTCGAGGTTTTAAAACATTTGCAAGTTCGCAGCATTTTCCGTTTTTGATGATGATATAAGAGAAAACACTCGCGAGACAACTGATATCAAGAAAAACCTAAAATAAGGTTCAAATAGGGTGCTACATGCCTAAGTTTATACTAAAAAGTTGGTGCTGAGGGTAATTCTGGAAGGTTCACATGCCTACTTTGGAGCTTTTATGACGCGGAGTCCGAATAAGATAGAAGCGCACTGAGATATAGGCCCACTCATAGATGATGCTAACCTGAATGCAGGAATACGAAAAAAACAATCTTTTTCTATGGAAAATATGGTTTCTCTAAAGAAAAGTAAATATCGCATTATGATATTTTAAAATGTAGAAGCCAAATAATTACTTCTACGAGATGTTTCTGTTCAGTCAGCCCCTTTATTGAATTCTTAGGCATTCTAGAGTGTATTAACCTATTTTTGTTAATGCCAAAAGATCCAGGTTCTCAATTAGATAGCAAATAAGATTTAGATATCAAATAAATTTAGATTGAGAGACATAACTCCAACTAAGTGATTTACCCAAAATCAGTATGATTTGGAAACGAAAGTATCAACTATTATTTAATGAGCTTTTATGAAGGAGCATAGGCAAATTTTATTTTCTTTCTTATTGTTCGTTTGTCCATATTGGATTTACCTTCCTTGGAGTGGCTCCCCAAAATTTCTTTTCTTGTCCAGTATTCATTTTTTTCTAATTTTGAGGTTTTTATCCAATCTATTCATTTACTTTCCGTTCGTGTTGAAAAATTGAATTCTTATCTTTGTTATACCCAACCACAATAGGCTCAGCTTTCTGTTAGGGGTGTATTATTTGTTAAAATCTTGTGTTTTATTGGGTTGAGTAAATAAATTTATTCTTTTTTTCATTCAGTCTTAGAACCAAGCAGGAAAATTCTAGTGAAGAATCCACATATATGGAAAATTAATCGATTTCACCAGTAAGTCATCGCGTGTTCAAATCCCCAAGAAAGATATAGCTGTTAGATTTAAGTCAAAGCTTGTTTTTATTGAAATTCTACAAACAAGGATATTTTATGTTACTGGAATGATTATCTGAATGTGTCACAGACTTAGCTAAACAGAAAAGAGAAAAAACTAAAATAAATATAATTTAAATCTGTATATTCAAGAAAGTTGCAGTCTGTGGTCCTGTGTTTATATCATTTTTATTTTTGGCCTTCCTTTCCTTTTTTCGGTTTTAGTTTAGTTTTGTGATAACTCTTTAATTTTCATTTTTAAAAACTTGTTGTTTGAAGAGAACATGTTTGTGTTTTGATTTAAATTCTCTTTTTCACTTTCGTTAAGGTTGATTCCAAAGGTTTTCTTAACAGTATACATGTCTATCTTAGAACTGAAGACGAATTAGCGGAGTTCTTCTCCTTAGTTTTCGTCATTCATTGGCTGAAAATTATCCTCTTTGTATTTTTGTGTTTTTCTTGTCTTTGTTTGGCTGTACAATATATATATTATCTAATATTAATGTATTTCAAGCCAAAAATATCAGAAGGTTACTCATCAAATACACAAATCCCTGGAAAATTTGAAACTAATGTCTTTCTGTGTAAATCTTCTGTTGCAAAACCAAAATTCAAATATCAAACAGTTCGTGGTAATACCTATAAGTAAGGAGCGACCCGGCTCAATAGTGACCGAACTCTAAACAATGGAATTTTGATACCAATAAATACATCAAAAGAATTGGATTTTTATGCTGATTTTAAATATAAAAGTTTCATCAAGTTTAGTCTTACCCATCAAAAGTTACGAGCCTGAGAAAATTTGCTTTATTTTCAAAAAAGGGGGAAACACCGCCTAAAAGTCATAGAATCTTAATGAAAATCACACCATCAAATTCAGCGTATCAGAGATCCCTACTGTACAGGTTTCAAGCTCCTATCTGAAAAATGTGAAATTTTATGTTTTTTTTTGCCAGAAGAAAGATCTCGGATGCGTGTTGTTTTTTTTTTTTGTTTTTTTTTTTCAGGGGTGATCGTATCGATCCAGTGGTCCTAGAATGTCGCAAGAGGGCTCATTCCAACGGAAATTAAAAGTTCTAGTTCCCTTTTCAGGTTAAAAACAAATTGGAGGGCAACTAGGTGCCCTCCCACGCTCATTTTTTGCCCAAAGTCAGCGGATCAAAATTTTGACATAGCCATTTTATTCAGCATAGTCGAAAAATCTAATAACTATATCTTTGAGGACGACTTAATCCCCCACAGTCCCTGGGGGAAGAGCTTCAAATTATAAACATTGCCCATTTTTCACACATACTATTGGTTATTGGTAAATATACAGACGTTGGGGGGGGGGATTTTTTCTGGTGGGGATCATTTCATTGAAGAACTAAATGACATCTTTTTATACAATCCCAAAAAGGACTTATCGCAGAATTGCCTCTCACTCACTCGGACTATCTGTCTTGGCTTTTTCTACAATTAGCCATGGCATGATGCATGCCATGGATAAGACCGTTTTAGGATTGTATAAAAATGGTGTCATTTCATTTGTTGATAGATAAGACTATCTATCATCCGTCCATACTTCATTCTTAGGGCAGAAGTAAGGTAGATACAGGGGTGGCTCGAAGCACTCAGGTCAGGGGGGGGTGAGAACCCCTATTTAAACGACTTGTAGATCATATTCTACGACTCGTCATTACCTACAAATTTGATAGACAATAGTGTTTTATCATTTATACTTACCTACGGGAACAAAGAAGGAAAAAACGGAACACTACATGCCCAAATATACAACTAAGAAAAGCTTAAATCTGGATTCGCCTCTTCTTCAAAATGGACCAACGCTAAACAATCTTGTTTAAGTCTACACCATCGGTGAGGTCTTTCTCACTCGCCAACAACATGAGGGAATCCAGTCGAGAATCACGCATGGCAGTTCTCAGCCAATTCTTCACAAACTTGAGTTTGCTGAATGTTCTTTCGGCAGCTGCAACTGCAACAGGTGCAGTCGCTGCCAATTTGCAGACACGACTGGCTTGCTTAAGCTGACGGTTCCGGCGATGTGCTTCACCAAGAACTTCACTGAAGCAAGCAGCGCCTTGGCAGAACTGGAACAAAACTTCAAGCTCTACTCGAAGAGCAGTAGCGTCTGGAGCTCTTTCCTGGTTTGGGAAAAACTATGTTGCTTGCTCAATATCAGCAACTGAGATACTTTTGTTCAAAGGAGGCTGGAGTAAGGTGCAAAATGGCAGAAAATCGGCAAGGCAAGCTCTGAGATTATCTCCCATCATTATAGTCAACTTGTCTCGCAAGATTCTGAAATGTTGTCTATAGAACTGATGCATTGAGATATCGGATTGACTTTGAGTTCGGCTGTCATAACGAGATGGTCCAAGTCTCCGACGATGGTGTCTGATGAAATCAGCCTCTGGGTCCACTTCCATTCTTTTGGCAAACTGTGCTGCACTGTCAATTAAACTGTTCATTTCCTCACAAGATATTCTTTCAAAAAGTTTCTTCGTAGCGTCTAGCATCTCAATTTCGTCGATGATGTTCATATCCTCTTCTTCAAGCTTTTCTGTTGCAATCCTGGCCTTGTACATGATATTTTTCATGAACATGAGGCAGGCAATAAAATCAAAGTTGAGAATCCTTTTCAGGGGGCCGCTGGCTTGTGCTTTCGTTTTCGTATCGGCGTTCTTCATCTGTTTTATTTCGTCAAGGGCTGATACTATTGCTTCAAATGAAGTAACCACTGCTTGTACGGTTTAAGCCCTTGCGGTCCACCGGGTCCATGATAAGTTTCGGAGATTAAGGCTGTTTTCAATCGAAGAGAGTTTTTCTTTAAGGGCGGCAAAACGCTTTGTAGATGAAGAGAAGAACACATACATTGCTTCGAGGATATTGAAAAGCTCGGCTATCAAGAGAGATGAGTTGCAACTATGCTCTTTCATGGTGTTTAGTTTGTGGACCTGGCAGGGTATATAAGGCACACGGCGACTGAGAAGTTCCGATACTTTCTGCTGGGCTCCATTAAACTGACCAGACATTGCACTTGCATAGTCATACAACTGAAAAGCTAGTTTATCAAGCGGAATTCCTCTCCTTGTCAGTGTTCCTATAATACTTTCTGCCATACCCTGACCAGTTTTGTCATTTGCCTCGCTAACATCTATTTGTCTCTCTCTAGGCATCCCTTCCGAGCTGATGGTGCGGATTACGACTGCAAGCTTATCAGAATGTGAAGCATTGGGTGTCGTATCCGCCATCACAGAATAAAATTCTGAATCCAGGACTTCGTCAAGGATCTTCTCCCTGACTTCTGCTGAAAGCAATTCAATAAACTCGTTCTGGGATATTTTATGTAGATAGTTAACTTTGTATGGTCTATACCAAGAATCATTTAACCAAGCTTCAAGAGCAGGCACATATCTCGCTAGAAGTTGAACAAATTGAACAAAGTTGCCGTCTTGTTCTTCCGTTCTTCTAAATGCAGTGCCCTTTCTCGCTAGGGTTCTTGCAACGTCCAAAAGCATTGTCACAATTTTTCTGTTTGTCTCTTCATCTTTTGCTTGCTGCAAAAACTTAGCTCGAGTTCTTTTATCAAGTAGGAAATCAACATGACCATTACAACAGTGACAATAATCCGACAAAGCTGCTTTTTGTGACTCGGAAGAGAAGTGACTTGCCATTTTTCCTTTCTTTGCTTTTTCTTGGCTCTTCATTTTGTGCCATTGCCGCACACCATCTTCCACCCAAGCGTTTTTGGACTGGTCTCGCCCCGGACCACTAGGGAAAAGCAAGCAAACGAAGCAGAAGGCAGCATCTTTCTTGATACTGTACTCTAAGAACTGGTAATCTTCATACCAGCCGGGGTGAAAACGACGCTGTTTCTTTTTTTATATTGACAGATCAGCTGGGAACACACTCAGCTTTGGTTGATTAGGACCACATGAGATGAGGTATTTCCTTTGGTTTTCGCTAGAGATTGGCTTCCTTATTCCAGGATCCTTGTGAACTACACTTTCGGAGTCGTCACTGTGATTTTCGACAACAACTCCACTAGTTGCCGAAATGTTAAGAAGTTCTTCAGTACAATCGACTGTTAGTTCCTTGCACAGCTCAAACACAGAAGATGATGTAGATTGTATTTCCACCAAGATATCTCTTGCATTCAACGCAGAATTTTCCCGGACGGTCTTAACTATGTCATTGGAACCAGCAACTACTGATATAATGTGCTCCAGCTTGGCGACACATGAAAAGAGTTTCATGTTGTTTCTTTGATCGGAGACCTCTTGCCCAATATCTGACTCCTTCTCATCATTTGTGTTGACCGATGGAATGAAGTCTTCTCCTGTTTCAAATTTATCTCTCGTTTCTGTCGCTAAGTGTTCTGTCAAGGTCGGTCTTCTAACGCCAAGTGTTTCCTTGGTAACTGTAACATGCATTTCCTGAAACAAAATTGTCAGTAAACACATTGTCGCCAGAAACCGCCCCAAAACCGGTTTTGGCCTGATTCTGGGTGAACTACTTATCCTGCAAAAATGAAGCTGAAAAACGGATTCAGAATGTCTCCTTACCCCTATATTGACCCTCTAATCAGCTTCAGGAACAACTTTTACCTTCTTCCAAACCGGATTTCGGGCGAACTCAATGTTCTGGCGTCAAAATAAATTTCAGGCTTGGATTCAGCAGGTCTACTTACCCCTATGTCGACCCTCTAATAAGCTTCAGGAACAAATTTTACCTTCCGTCAAATTACTGGTTTTGGCTTTCCGGGCGAACTGCTTGTCCAGTAAGAAAATGAAGCTGAAAAACAGATTCAGAATGTCTCCTTACCTCTATATCGACCCTCTAATCAGCTTCAGGAACAACTTTTACCTTCTTCCAAACCGGATTCCGGGTGAACTGCTTGTCCGGTAAGAAAATGAAGCCAAAAAACGGATTCAGAATGTTTCCTTACCCCTATGTTGACCCTCTAATCAGCTTCAGGAACATCCTCCAAATTTCCGGTTTTGGCCGGATTCTGGGCGAACCAATTGTCCGGCGTCAAAATAAATTTCAGCTTTTTATTCAGCATTTCTACTTACCCCTAAAGTGACTATCTCATTGGCATTTAAAAAATATTTGTTCGCCCCTTAACTTGAAACCCCCTCCCTCACACCCAAATATAAAGCTAGCCCATCTACGAACTTAACCTTTACTTTGACCAAAAGGCACCAAGTTTGAACAAAATATCTCAACCCCTTCGAGAGTTATAGTACTAACAGACGGACAGACGGACAAATTGGTATCCGTCACCTACGTTTTGGGATCCCAAAAAAACGTCCACGGTTAAAATATAATAATATTCTTTCAAAGCGGATTAATTTAAGACCACGAAATTTTGTAGTGTGTCCTTTCTTCTTTTTGTGCTATATTTTATTGGCTTATTTGTGGGCTATATCAGTTGATCTCTCGTTTGTTTTCATGTTTGTGACATAACTCCTTGATCAGGCTTTTCTGCGATATTTAGTTGATTGATTTTTTTAATCTGTCTGATTGGTTTTATCAAAGCATCAGACCCGCCTTATCTTACTTAGGTCAGACTCCGAGATCTCGAACTTCTTAGGCCATTTTTATCCACCCTAACGGAATTACACTGATTTTTGCATTCTCCTTGTTTGACTCTTTTCGAGCCAGGTTAGGCTTCCGCTTTTTCTGATCCTAAAACGTTAGTGACGGATACCTAGCAAGGGATTGAGATATTTTGTTCAAAATTGGTGTGAGAATCCTTTGGGTCAAAGTACAGGTCAAGTTCGTAAATGCCAAAACCGGGAATTTGGTAGAATTAAAGTTTATTTCTAAAGTCAATTAGAGATTCGATATACGGATAAGAAGAAATGCTGAATTCATTTTTGAACTTTATTTCTTTGACGGATAAGCAGTTCACCCGGAATCCGGCCAAAACCGGAAATTGGCTGTAAGTAAAAGTTTCTTTTGAAGTCGATTAGAGATTCGAGTTCGGAGTAAAAATAAATACTGAATCCGTATTAGCTAAACTTTATTTTTTTCACTGGACAAGGAATTCGTATGGAATCCTACAACCCGGAAATTTGATAAAAAGCTAAATTTAATTCTGAAGTCCTATAGAGCTGTGATTTGGATTGCGATGCAGAAGTAAATTTTCAGGTGGTTATTAGGGATAAATGTTAACATGTTTACGGAGTCTGGCGATGATTGGAAATCTACAAGACCCGATTGTCTGGACAAAGAAGTCTAATAAATATTCCACTTTTTGGGATCCCATCGAAACCTTTGGTCTGCTTGACTACGAGGAGACAGTTAATCAGAAATACCGGGTTTTCAAGTTTTCCGCAGTAAATACAGAAAGCACTGCTACTACTGCAACCTTTGCTTTAAACGACCTAGGATCACTAATGTACGAGGCCAGCCCAGGACAAGACTGTATATTTTGAGGGAAACGGTGAATATCCTACACAACTGGTCCCACATCCGCTTTTTCGTGCCTATAAGACTGTTCCTAAATATTCGATGCAAAATCTTAAAATTTTGGGATCTCAAACGTAAGTGAAGGGATATCTATGACTTTGTACAATTTGTCCGTCTGTAAGCATGATAACTCTCGAAGGGGTAGGCCTATAAATGTTTTGGTCAAACTTGCTGTGAGGATTCTGTGGGTCAAAGTACAGGTCAGCTTCGTAGATGGGCTATGTAGCTCTATATCTAGGGGTGGGGGTTAGTTAAAGATATTTTAAAAGTAAATAACATAGTCGATTTTGAGGTGTAAGGATACATGCTGAATCCATATCTGAAACTAATTTTCTCGCTGGACAAATAGTTCGCCCGGAATCCAGCCAAAACCGGAAAAATGATTAACAGTAAAAGTTGTATCTGCAGTTTATTAGAGGTTCGAAGTAGGGGTAAGGACACATACTGAATTCGTTTTCGACCGTTATTTTCTTCCCGGACAAGTATTTAGCCCGGAATGCGTCCGAAACTGGAAATCTGGAAGAAATAAAAATGTGTCTGCAAGTCGATTACAGATTCGGTACAGGGGTAAAAATACATGCTAAATCTGTATCTGAAGTTTTTTTTGGGCCGGACAAGTAATTCACTCAGAATCCTGCCAAAACCAGAAATTTGGTAAAACAAAAACAAAATCCGAAGTATAAGGGGTAAGGAGACATACTGCATTCGTTTTTAACCGGAAATTTAGCGTACTAGAAATATAAGTTTGTTAAGAAGTCGATTATAAATTCGAAATAGAGTAAAATTGCATAATAAATCCATGCTTGCTCATCCGTCACTTTATATTTTTGCCGGACAATTAGTTTGTCCGGAATCCGACCGGAATTGGTAAAAATATTTTTTTGACCTTAATTAGAGTTTCGATACAGGGGTAATGAAACACGCTGAATCTGTTTTTGAACTTTATTTTCCTGCCGGACAAGTAGTTCGCACGGAATTGCTAAAATCGGGAATTCAGTAAAAGTAAAAGATTTTTCTAAATTCGATTGTCGACTGCAGATGATATTTAGGCGTAAACATAGCTGCTGAATCCATATCTGAACTTGGTATTCTCAGCGGAATATCCGTTTGGTCGTAATCCGTCGAAAACTCCACTTCGGTATCATTTTTTTTTACATTTTCAAGCGGTTGATTAGGGATACATGTTAACATGCTTACGGGTCTGGCGAAGACCGGAAATCTACAAACCCGATTGTCTGGACCAAGAAGTCCAATTAATATTCCATTTTTGGGATCCCATCGAAATCTTTGGTCTTGTTTTTACTTCGACAATACGCCTTTTTTTTTTTTTTTTTTTTTTTTTTTTTTTTTTTTTTTAATCCCATCTCCTCTCCTCTCAGTGACAACAAATTTACTTTAAGCAACAAATCTAATTCTTAACTTTTATGTGTCACCTACACTTTTTTAAATATTAATTAGCAGCCAAACTGGACACACAATAAGTCACCATACACTACCTAATACTTTTCCATTATAAAAAACTTGCCTTAACCGTAGAAAAGGGTGTTGTTCCCCCACAGGAAACTCTTTTTACGGTGGCTATCTCTTACCAACTCATAAAACTTTTCCAAATAGTAACCTTTCATGTCCCCCCCCCCAAAAAAAAAGGAACTAAAACAAACTATTAAATATAATAACAATAACAACACCTAAAGAAAGATTTCTATCATTATAAATTTCTTTAACACAAGAAACCACCATAATATATACGCAAAAAAAAAAAAAAAACATCGAAGAAAGTTATAATGATAACACTTTTTAAATTTACCTTTTCTTCTTTTCACTTTAAAAACAAATTCGGCTGCTATTTAACGACAATGCACCTTAAGACCAAGGTGAAGTACTAAATTTATTTTTGGGGACGTTTCGCCATGAGGGCGTTTGCCAAGAGGAAATTATGTTATGGGGACATCTCCACGGAAAGTTTTGCAGACAAACCAAGTTTGTAACTATGTTTCACTAGAGTCGTAGCCAAAAACTTACGTCCCGACCTGAATGAGCTATTCCAGCGTCTTCAGAACTACCCCTGCCCTGGGAAACAAATTCTGGATACATGGCCAAATCTTGCTTGTCCTTTTCAAGCGCTGTATCCACCTCAACCTCAGACTCGTTTTGTAATCGAGCTTTTTTCACTGTTCTAGATACACTTGCTTCAAAGAGGTTTTGCGGGGCTCCTGTCATTTGAATTCTGATTGCTTTTCCATTGTGTTTAGAAATTTCATGCCTTCTTTTCCACTCGTAGTCAAAGTTTGACCCACAGTCCATGCACGTAACCTTGTCTCTCATGTTATCCAGTCAGACTTCACTTTAACAACTAACCTACAATAATGTTGACAGGCTAAATCTGAACGACCTATCTGAGACAGACACAAATTATATGCGAGTAAGAACAGGTTTTGAAACAAAGCGAGTTGCTGCCATTCCAGTCCCTTCGGGAATCCTTTCACCAGAGACCTAACGGGGTTATGAAACCTGTTTTAATTTAAACGACTTTGTCTTTGAGTGAAAGTCTTTCCAGGAGGAAGAAACACGACTCGGACTGTCACTGACTGAGATGAGCGCCCGGGACCTGGATGAGGCCAAAATAAACGACTGATACAACTTAGCAAGAGGCAGGGGGTGTATCACCCCTCACCTCCACCCTTCGAGCCACCCCTTGGTAGATAGTCATAGAAGTAATGGATGAAAGATTGGATTGATTTTGGGTTGACACGTGACGGATAATGTCCACTGGACTTGGTTGCCAAATCTGGGACTGAATTTGCTTTGACTCACAGGCGGCAAAGAAGTGAAACCTAAGCGTAATAGGTTTGGCTGCTTACAGTCTAAAGGTGGAATGCCGTGTCATAGGATTGGCGCATGAACAACAAGTTCCATGGACTTACAGGCGAACGGTAAAACCTATAGTTTTCTAAGTGTTTAGTTAAATGACACGGATAAACGGCGGGAGTAAGTATGACTCTTTTATTGACAAATACTTGTGTGTTAGCTTTTGGAAAGGCACGCCTACCTGGAGTTTCAGGCATGTTGACCAAGAATTTAAAACTGACATAGGAACGTCTGGAATGAGAGGCAAACAAGGCAAGTCGGCCTAGGGTCTTAGGCAGGTTGACCAAGAATTTAGAATTGACAGGGGACCGTTAATTCGCTTGGAATGATAGGCAAACAAGCGTTTGAAGCCTGATAGTGAGGGCCCCAACTACGTAGAGTGTTTTTGGAGGGCTTACGTGGGAGAACCTTTCCATGGAGAATGGGGGAGGAGAAAATCCATGAAGGGGGCGCTGGATTTCCCAGCATAATTTAAAAAATAATAACAAATCAAATAAAAAAACAAATTTTTTCAACTGAAAGTAAGGAGCTACATTAAAACTTAAAACGGAAATTATTACGTATATGAGGGGTTTCACCCCCTCATCAATACTTCGCTCTTTACGCTAAAGTGCTTTTAGTAATTTCAAAAGAGCGATTTATTCTAATTAAACGGCCAATGTGATTCAGGGGTCATTCTTAAAGAATTGGAACAAAATTCAAACTTAAGTGTAAAGAGCGAGGTATTGACGAGGGGACAAACCTTCGCATTTCAAGCAGTTCAAAATGAGGCAATTCTTTCACAGGCTGGACGAACCCTCCTCATTTCAAACAGTTCTTTGTAACTGTAAGCAAGGAGCGACCCGGATCAATAGTAACCAAAACTCTAAAAAACAGAATTTTTATATTAAGAGATACATCAAAAGAGTCGGAAAAGATAATATAAAATGTTTGAATATAAATTTAAAATAACATAAAATGTGCAATTGCCGAACACCGAGTAATAAAATTCCGTAAGATGTAGGGTTTCCACTGGCCCAGAATAGAAAACTGTTCTGTTAATTTTTTAAGAAATACCTTAAAATGAAAGAACACTAAATAAAGATTTTTATTTGACTTTTTTCTACGTAAAGACTACCAAAATCGTTATGAATTTTTTGAAAAGGCTAAAAAGTAGGCTAAAAAAGACTATAAAGTAGAAATTGTATCAAGTTCTTGTAACATTAAAAATAATATGGGCTTTTTTTTAAGGCAGAGCTTTTTTTAACTTTGCCATCTCCCTGGCAATTCTTTCGCAGGCTGGACGAACCCCCTCTTTTCAAGCAGTTTGTGGTAACGAACTGCAAGTAAGGAGCGACCCGGATCAATAGTAACCGAAACTCTAAAAAACACAATTTTTATATTAAGAGGTACATCAAAAGAATCGGAATTTATAGTGATTTTAAACATACAAATATCATCAATTTTAGTCTTACCCATCAGTAGTATCCCCACAGGCACTTCAAGCGCATTCCTAGAGACTACTCCTTTCTTTCAGAGGTTCAACGGCGCAAGAAGAAGGTTCAACGGCGATTTCCTCTTTTGAAGACCAGGTGCCGCAATTCTATGCAAATTCCCACCCTGGCAAGATTCCCAGGATTCCAGTTTTAGTTTATATGGTTAATCGGAGTGTGGTCAGGATAAAACATAAGTTTTAATAATCTGGGGAGCTCTTAGCCCCTCGCAAGTGTTTCTAGCTGGCAAGATTCCGGCCCATGCAAGATTTAATATGTCCTGGCAAGATTTGGCACGTCCAGGCAATATTCCCATCTTTGGCAAGATTCCGATCTTGGCAAGATTCCCACCCTGGCCAGATTCCCATTCCTTGGAAAGAGTCCAAAGATGTTTCAATTGCTTGAAGTGTGGTTGGGATAATAGGAAAATTAACAAAGGGCAGCACCTAGCCCCTCGCACCTGTATAATGCGGTCAGTTGTTTCTACAGGAGTCCTCTGACGTCACGGCAGCCATAGGAAAATAGTGTTGTATTTTTAGGACAGCCCTCCAACGTCACGCCAGCAATAGGTTTGTAGTATTTCTATCGGAGCCCTCTGACATCAAAGTACACACCCTTTGTATTTCTGTGACAGTCCTGGCAAGATTCCAAGAGCATGCCCTATTTCTAGGTGAAATTCCCAGGGGTTTCAATTACCTGGAATATGGTCGGGATAATACACATATTCATTTAACAAGGGGAGCTCTTAGCCCCTCGCACGTGCACAGCGCAGTCACCAGTTCTATTAAAGGGAACACACCCCTCTGGACTCCATTGATGTCACACGACTTAGCCCGTTTCAAATGGACAGATCAAATATGCTTAACGCAATTTTATGTAACCGTGCGTCAGGAACCCATGTGGGAATCCCCGCATATAATTTAACAACAGCTCACACCTTACGGGATTATTTTGCAACACTGTCACGTAATGCTTTTTTTTCACCCCCCAAAGATTTTTTTCTTTAACTTAATGGCGGCATACACTTTACGTAAGCTCAGCGCATTTTACGCATGGACGGTAAATCCATCACTGCCAGATAATACCATTTTTACATTTTTTGCCCAAAAGCCTCAAGACATTTTCTTTTTTCGGTATTTCATTTTTCGCTCGAAACATCCTTCATATTTTTTTTCTTTTTCTTTTTCTAAAGTTCTTGACCCCGCCAGGACTTGAAAGGTCCCCTCCAATGGCGTTGTGCCTTAACTGGAAGAACTAAATTGTTATTCACAGTATTTTGTATCTGGAACCCAATTCTAAAATTAACCTATTGCATGACAGCAAGGATTCCCCATTTCTGGCAAAAGCTAGAATGACGTATTGCTCTCCCAACTTGAAACGATCCAGGAGATAATCGCTGTCAAGGTGTTAATAGCAATACAGACTAAGGAGTGATTTAATTAAGTAATGTCCTTAATCCTCCGAAACAATACATCTGGAAAGCACAGGCATTGTAAATTAAAGGTTTTACTATTTAAAAAAATTGACAATCAATAAAACATATTGTTATTGATAATCAATAACAATACATCTGGAAAGCACAGGCATTGTAAATTAAAGGTTTTACTATTTAAAAAAATTGACAATCAATAAAACATAGAAAAAGACAGCTAAAAAAAACACGACAAAAAATAAAACGTGAAAAAGCCATATCATAATATGTGCAAAAAAAATAACCGTGTATTATAGAAAATCGCGGGTACTAGCATGCAACCCAGGGGGGTAGGAAGGAGAAGGTGCGATATTAGAGATGCATTTAAAGTGTTTAAGAGCTTTTAAGGAAATACTCTTTTTTCATTAAGATAAATTTATGGATATTTCACGATATCCTAACAATAGGTTCCACCCCCCACTTAGCATTCATTTTCGGAGGGTGTCTTGATAATAAATGCAGTCTTTAGTCATTATTGTGGCTTATAAAATGATAAAATTTAAACAATAATATGCGTAATTTAAGAAAAGACGAGGGAAGAGGACTCCAGGGGAGGGGGAGCTTCTGTGAGGGGAGGGGGCCTGTTTTTTCCGTTGCCAGCTCAGCACTGCCCTTTTTTCTACTGTTTTATCTATAGTTTTTTTTGTTGCGCAAAGTGGTAATTTTTAAGTGTATATTTATTATTATTATCTAGCCTCCATCCGTTAAGGTACTGGCCCGCTCGCTGGTCGCCTCCGAGGGACTGTTCAGTCCACTGAGAGGTTTGTCTCGGTCCTTACGAAACCTAGGGCACATTTTTCAGCAAAAATATCAAAAACGTAAAAAGAGGAGAAATTCTTGTTCCCACCTATCCAGGGCACTGCGGGGGAGTTTGGTCAGTGTCTACTCATTTCGGGGGCAAAATCCGGACTTGAACTAGACGATAAAGGAGGTTAAAAAACGATCTTGCTCGAGATAACTTAAAAAGTAGTAATAATAGGGAAGCTATGATAGAATTTTCTAGGACATGCCCACCTCTGACATCATATCATTCCTGTTTCTAGCACTCAGCTAGCAAGATTCCCACCCCTTGCACCCCAGCCGGGATTCCAGGTGTTCTGTTATTTCTTCAAAATTGGCATGATTCCTTGCCATTTTTTTGGTACATTGTTTTTCTGGAAAATCCCCTGGATTTCCGTGACCAGGCCTAATATAAATGACACCAGTGTATCTCGCAAGCTAGACAAAAAGGACACCATGGGGGTCCAGCACGGCACACACGCACACGGGTGCTATGTAATAACGGCAGTGCATATCTTAAGCAATGACCCCTAATCGGAGAGGTTGGAAAATCACCTTGAGAGAAGAGTAGATGTCCAAACCGTTAAAAATTATCCTTATGGTCCAGAGCGGAATGGCGATGAGACCCTTTTTTGACACTGACATTAACCCTCATACCCCCCCCCCAACCCTCGTCATCCATGTGGTATCATCCATCACCTCAAAAGACATTTTCAATCTTCTCACTCCGAAACAAAACTTCTGGAATCACATTAAACAATATTTTTTGAAAACAGTGAAGTCACCCCCTTTCTTTACTGCTGTTTTATACTCTAAGCATTTCACCTCACAGTGCCATACTGTTACTGCCCCTGTTAAACACCATGGTCATTTCCCCATCCCCCTCCCCCCCTTCCATAAGCACTTTTCAAACATTTCTTGCTAAAAGTTTTACATCAAGTAATTCATTCGGGTTTTCCCAAACAGTTCACGCTACAGAGTATTTAAAACACTTCTCGGGCTTTCCTTGTCTTGTCAATGATTTTAAAGGTTGGCCGCAATTTCTACACTTTTCCCTTGATTTATACGGTGGTCTTGATTTCTAGGGTTACCCGTGATTTTTATAGTTTGCTCTTGTTTTTTATGAAATTGTCAGGGTTTAATTTTTTGGCTAATGATTGCATAAAGGTTGAACATGATTTCTACACTTTAATCACCATTTCGATGGTATGGTCTTGATTTCTGACTTGGTTTGGAGTTCTAGGGTCGGCTCTGTCATGTAGATAAGTACCTTACGATTTTTGGAATACACTGCCTTTCTGGGCTTTAATATTTCGCAGCGATGAGACCCAATGGTTTCTCACTTGATGCTTTGTAAGAACGTCAGGGAATATGATTTTTGTTTTTCTGGAGACACCAAGCATTCTTGGATTTAACGTTTCTTGACAATAAGCAGTAATCACGTTTTGCTACCCCTACGACACCAGTCATCATCAGTGTAAGCGTCTTTTAAAATTTAAAACACAAACACACACAAAAACACGCACATACACACACAAAAACGGACAAACACAGACACACAGTCACACACGAACACAAATCATACACAAACAAAAACAAACACAAAAAACACACACACACAAAACACAAACACACAAAACACGCACACATAGACACACACAGATGCACGAACACAAAACACACACAAACAAACAAAACACACACACACAGACACAAAAAAAACACGCAAACACAGACACACACACACACACAGACATACACGAACACAACACACACACACACACAAACACACACACACACACACACACAAAACACACACACACAAAAAAACACAAAAAAAAACACACACAAACAGAAACACAAAAAAAACACACACACACACACACACAAATAAACACAAAAACACACACACACAAAAAGCACACGAACACAAAACACACGCACAAAAACACACATACACACACACACACACAAACACACACACACACAAACAAAAACACACAAAACACACACACACACAAAAACAAAAACAAACACACAAACACACACACATGGAAAAAACACACACACAAACAAACACGCACACATACACACACACACACACAGACAGACACGAACACAAAACACACACACACAAAAACACACACACACACACACAAACACACAAAACACACACAAACACAAAAAAAAAACAAAACACACCCAAGCACACACACATATAAACACAAAATCACACTCACAAAAAAAGCACACGAACACAAAACACACGCACAAAAACACACATACACACGCAAACATACACACACACACACACACACACACAAAAAAACACACACACAAACAAAATCAAACAAAACACACACACAAACACAAAAACATACACACAAACACACACACATGGACAAAACACACACACACACACACACACACAAAAAATCAAACACACAAAAACAAACAAACACAAAACATACACAAACAAAAAAAAACACGCACAAACACACAAACGCACATGCACACACACACACAAAAACACGAACACAAACAAAAACACACAAACAAACAGAAACACAAAAACAAAAAAAAAAACACACACAAATACACACACACACAAAACACAAACACAAAAACACAAACACAAACGCACAGACACAAAACACACACACGCAAAAACACACACAAAACACACACACACACACACAAACAAACAAAAACACAAAAACAAAAACACACGAAACACACACACACACCCAAAAAAACACACATAAACACAAAAACACGAACACAAAGCACACACACAAAACACACACATACATAAACAGAGGAACACAAAACATACACACGCAAAAACACACAAAAAACACACACACACAGACAAACACACACACACACACACAAACAAACAAAAACACACAAACAAAAACACACGAAACACACACACACACCCAAAAAACACACATAAACACAAAAACACGAACACAAAACACACACACAAAACACACACATACATAAACAGACGAACACAAAACATACACACGCAGACACACACGCAAAAACAGACACACACAAAAACACGAGTACAACACTCATACACAAAAACACACAAAAAACACTCATACACACCCACAAAAAATACAAAAACAAAGAAACACACACACAAAATACGAACAAAAACCACACACACAAAAAACACACACACAAAAACAAACAGAAAAAATAACAAAAAAACACAAACAAAAAAAAAACAAACACAAAAACACGAACATACAAAACACACACAAACAAAAACGTAAACACACAAACACACACACACACACAAAACGCACACACACACACACACAAAAAAACACACACACACAAATGCACACATACACGCACAAACAAACACACAACACCATGTCATTGAAATTTTTTTCCTTGAACTATAAGACTTGGAATAGTTTTGCAGCGTTACGTCATGATTTTTCTTGTCACTGTTACACTCTCTTGATGTTTCATAGTCCATTTTGGAATTTTCTCATTGAAATGTAAGACGTGGTATTTTTATGCTGTTATGTTGTGGGTTACCTTGTCACTATTACATTCTTTTGATGTTGTTCCTTGAAAAAGTTCCAAACTGAACTTTGAAATATCAACAAAATGTAACGGTGACAAGACACAACGCTACGAAAATATTCTAAGTGTTACATTTAAACTAAAAAATCCCCGAATTGAACTTGGAAACATCGACAGAATGTAACAGTGACAATGTAAACCACGACACAACAGTACAAAAATATTCCAAGTCTGAGATTTCAACGAAAAAATACCAAAATGAACTTTGAAACATCAAGAGAGTGTAACAGTGACAAGGTAAATCATGAGATAACACTAGAAAGATATTCCAAGTCTTACATTTCAACAAAAATAAATCCTGAAATGAACATTGAAACATCGACAGGATGTAATAGTGATAAGGTAACCCACGACATAACAGTAGAAATATATTCCACGTTTTACTTTTCGATGATAAAATTCCAAAATGAACTATGAAACATCAAGAGAGTGTAACAGTGACAAGGTAAATCATGACATAACACTAGAAAACTATTCCAGGTCTTGTAGTTCAAGGAATTAATTCCCATGGCGCGTTTTTGTGTTTGTATGTTTGTGTGTGTGTGTGTTTGTGTTTTGTGTTCGTGTGTGTGTGTTTTTGTGTGTTTGTGTTTGTTTTTGTTTGTGTGTTTTTGTTTGTGTGTGTGTGGGTGTGGGTTTGTGACAGTGCGTTTTTGTGTGTGTGTGTGTGTGTGTTTTTTTGTGTGTGTGTTTTGTGTTTGTGTGTTTTAGCGTATGTGTCTTGCGTTTGTGTGTTTTTGTGTGTGTGTCTGTTTTTGTGTGTTTGTGTTTATGTTTTGTGTGTGTGTTTTTGTGTGTGTGTTTTTGTTTTTGTGTGTGTGTTTGTGTGTGTGTGTGTGTTTTGTGTGTGTGTGTTTTTGTGAGTTTTGTGTGTGTGTGTTTTTGGGGGGATGGGGCAATGAAAGTGGTGTGTCACAGAGGTAGTAATTGTCTGGCAATGTGATGTGAAATGCTTAGAGTATCAAACAATAGTAAAGAAAGGGGGGCGACTTCTCTGTTTTCAAAAATATATTGTTTAATGTGATTCCAGAAGTTTATTTTCGGAGTGAGAAGATTGAAAATATCCTAGGAGGTGAGGGCTGGTAGCATATGGATGACGGGGAGGTATGAGGGTTAGTGTCAGTGTGAAAACAGTGTCTCAGTGCCATTCCGCTTGGGACCATAAGTATACTTTTTAACGGTTTGGGCATCTACTCTTCTCGCAAGGTTATTTTCCAACCTCTCCGATTAGGTGTCATTGCTTAAGATAGGCACTGCCGTTATTACACAGCACCCGTGTTTTCGTGCCAAGCTGGACCCTCATTGGGTCATTTTAGTCTAGCATGCGAGATACACCGGCGTCAATCATATTAGACCTGGTCACGGAAATCCAGGGAATCTTCCAGAAAAACAATGTACCAAAAAATGGTAGGAACCATGCCAATATAGAAGAAATAATAGAACACCTGGAACCCCGGGTGGGTTGCCAGAGGTGGGAATCCTGCTAGCTGAGCGCTAGAAACAGAGATGATGTGATGTTATAGGCGAGCATATCCTAGAAATTCTATCATAATTCACTATTTTTATTGCTACTTTTGAAGCTATTTCGAACAAGACCATTTTTTTAACCTCCTTTATAGGCTAGCGGAAATCCAGATTTTGCCCCCGAAATGAGTAGACACTGACCAAACTCCGCCGCAGTGCACGGAATAGGTGGGAACTAGAATTTTCCCTTCTTTGTGTGTTTTGATATTTGTGCTGAAAAATTTACCTTGGGTTACGTAAGGACTGCGACAAACCACTTGGTGGACTTAACAGTCCCTCGGAGGCGATCATTAAGCGGGCCAGTACCTTAGTGGATGGAGGCTGTATAACAATAAATATACGCTTTAAAATTACTACTATGCACAACGAACAAAAATTATAAATAAAACAGTCGAAAAAGGGCAGCGCTGAGCTTGCGCGGAAAAAACAGGCCCCCTTCCTTCACAGACGCTCCCCCTCCCCTGGAATCCTCTCCCCTCGTCTTTCCTTAAAGTACGCATGTTATTGTTTATATTTTATCCTTTTATAACCCAAAATAATGCCTAAAAATTACATTTATTATCAAGGCACCCACTGAAAATGAATTCTAGAAGGGGGTGGAACTTATTGTTAGGATATTGCGAAATATCCATAAATTTATCTCAATGAAAAAAGGATATTTCCTTAAAAGCTCTTAAACCACTTGAAATCCATCTCAAATATCACACCCCCTCCCTCCTACCCCGCCTGGATTGTATTCTAGGACCCCCAATTTTCTATAACACACGGCTCTTTTTTGCGTATATTATGATATGGCTTTTTCACTTTTTTTTGTTATGTTTTTTAGCTGTCTTTTTTCTATGTTTTATTGCTTGTCAATTTGTTTGAAATAATAAAAAATTTTATTTACATTGTCTGTGTTCTTAAGATTATTGTTTTGGACGATTGAGGAGATTACTTGATTAAACCCACAGTTCATATAATTATCGTATATATATATATATATATATATATATATATATATATATATATATATATATATATATATATATATATATATATATATATATATATATATATATATATATATATATATATATATATATATATATATATATATATATATTTATATCGGCGCGTAGAAACAGCTCCTCTCATTTCATCTGCCATCAGCGGTCCAGTTACCCTGGAACACGTATTTTGGCAGAAACTTTCTCAAAATGCCTTTGAAACCAACTTGAGACTTCGAAACCTATTTTTAATTCCTAAAAACATCTAATAATAACATTACACTACTAACTACCGATTTTCATGTAAGTATTGGAATAAATCAATTAAAATTAGTTTCTTCAAAATTAGTGTTCCAACGTTGAAGCCAAGTTTCGCGTCCAAGAGAAATCTGACTTGTTTACCCGTGAAAAGATCTGATACCGCTTATGTTTCTATCTGCAAAAACGTTCTCCGGAGCACTCGCACCCCGGTCCGGGTTCTTATAATGGGTGAGATAGGGAATGATCATACTGGATAATTGTATGAACTGTGATTAAACCACTCCTTAGTCTGTATTGCTATTAATGTCTTGACACTGATTGTCTCCTGGACCGTATCAAATTGGGAGAGTAATACATCATTCGAGTGTTTGCCGGAAATGAGAGATTTTAGCTCTCATGCAGTAGATTAATTTTAGAATGAGATTTCAGATACAAAATACGTGGAATAGCAGTTTAGTCCTTACTTTTAATACACAAAGTCTTTGGAGGGAAAAAACCTTTCGAGTCCTTTCGGGTCAAGAACTATAGAAAAAGAAAAAAAAAATAAATTTTGAAAGGTGCTTCGAGCAAAAAATGAAACGCCGAAAAAGGAAAATGTCTTGAGGCTTTTAGGGCGAAAAATGTCAAAATGGTATTATCTGGCAGTGTTGGATGCGCTGTCCATGCGTAAGATGCGCTGACCTTACATAAAGTGTTTGCCGCCAATAAGTTAATGAAAAAAACACTTTGGGGGTTTCGGGCGAAAAAAAATTATTATGTGACAGCAAGTTGCAAAATAATTACGTAAGGTGTAAGCTGTCGTTAAGTTATATGCGAGGATTCCCCCATTGGTTCCTGACGCAGGGTTACATAAAATTGCATTAAGCATATTAAACATGTCCCTTTGAAACGGGCTAAGTCGTGTGACATCAATGGATTCCAGAGGGTGTGTTCATTTTAATAGAGCTGGGGACTGCGCTCTGCACGTGCGAGGGGCTAGAGGCTCCCCTTGTTAAATTAACTTGTGCATTATCCCAACCATATTCCAGATACTTGAAACCCCTGGGAATTACACCTAGAAATAGGACATGCGCTTGGAACCTTGCCAGGGCTGTCACAGAAATACAAAGGGTGCGTACTGTGATGTCAGAGGGCTCCTGTAGAAATACTATGAACCTATGGCTGTCGTTACGTCGGAGGGCTGTTCTAGAAATCCAATACTATTTCCCTATGGCTGCTGTGACGTCAGAGGGCTCTGGTAGGAACAGCTGACCACATTGTACAGGTGCGATGGGCTAGGAGCTCCCCCTTTTTAATTTCCCTATTATCCCGACCACACTTCAAGTATTTGAAACATCTCTGGACTCTTGCCAACGATGGGAATCTGGCCAGGGTGGGAATCTTACCAAGGTTGGAATCTTGCCAGGACATGCCAAATCTTACCTGGACATGTCAAATCTTGCCTGGGTGGGAACCTCGCCAGACAGAAACACGTACGAGGGGCTATGAGCTCCCAAGATTATTAAAACTTGGGAATTATCCCGACCACACTCCAATTAATCATATAAAAAAAACTAGAATCCTGGGAATCTTACCAGGGGTGAGAATTACCATAGAATTTTGGCACCTGGTCGCCAAAAGAGGAAATCGCCGTTAAACCTTCTTTTTGGGCCTTCAAACCTATGGAAGAAAGGAGTAGCCACTAGGAATGCGCTTGAAGTGCCTGTGGGAATACTACTCCCATCAAAAGTTACGAGCCTGAGAAAATTTGCCTTATTGTCGAAAAAAGGAGGAAACACTACCTAAAACTCATACAATCCTAATGAAAACCTCACCATCAGATTAAATGTATCAGAGAACCCTGTTGTAGAGGTTTCAAACTCCTTTCTATAAAAATGTGGATTTTTGTATTTTTTCCAGAAGAAAGATCACGGATGCGTGTCTGTTTGTTTCTTTTGTGTTTTTTTTTTTAGGGATGTTTATGTCGATCCAGTGGTCCTAGAATGTCGCGAGAGGGCTCATTCGAACGGAAATTAAGAGTTCACTGGATCCAAATTTCGAGATAGCCATTTTGCTCAGCATAGTCGAAAAATCTAATAACTATGCCTTAGAGGACGACTTAATCCCCAACAGTCCCCGGGGAAAGGACTGCAAGCTATGAACTTTGCCCGCTGTTTACATATAGTATTATTTATTGCAAAGTATACAGACATTTTCAGGGGAGATTTTTTTCCGCTGGGGGAAGAGGGTTACGTGGGAAGATCTTTCCATGGAGGAAAATTTAATAGGGGAAGAGAATTTTCCATGAACGGGACCCCAGACTTCCCAGCAAAATTAAGAAAGATCGGAAATTAAATAAAAAAAAACAAATTTTTTCGACTGAAAGTAAGGAGCAACATTAGAACTTAAAAATAACAGAAATTATTACGTTTATGAGGGGTATCGACCCCCCGTCAATACCTCGCTCGTTACGCTGATTTTTTTAATACTTTGAAAAGAGCTATTTAATCTAATTAAACGGCCTTTGTGATTCAGGGGTCATTCTTAAGGAATTGGAAACAAATTCGAACTTTAGCGTAAAGAGCGAGGTATTGACGAGGGGTTGAACCCCCTCATATATATAATCATTTCTGTTATATTTAAGTTTTAATGTTGCTCCTTACTTTCAGTCGAAAAAACTTGTTTTTCTATTTAATTTATAGATGGTGTCTTGATCAGTTTCCGTTTCGAAGTAAAACTCGCTTTAATTAGAACCTTATGTTTCCAGCAGAGGTATATTCCTAACATTTCTTTTGAGGAGATATTCCTTGTTAGCATGCTCAGATTAGAAACAAAAATAAAATGTTGATATTTAAGCAAATTTTAGCGTATTTGAAAGCTGTTTTTATTGGAAGTGTGGTCAAAAATAGTATGGAGGATAGGCTAACTAACAGGAATCTGGACCAAAGCATTGGTAAGTGAGTTACTATTATTATCTAGCTTTACAACAAGTTTGGCCTCTATGTTTATTTTTTGGAATTAGTGATTGCTGAAAAAATATTTTTATAACTATTTTTCAATTCGCTAATAGTTGTTCAATATTCAGTTACACATAATTCAAAATTTTAGCAAAACTTTCGAAACTTGAGTGATATTTGAATGAAATCGATCAAAAGAGTTTGAAACTGCATTACATGTGTTGAAAATTAAAATTTGAAAAAAAACATAAACAAAATTTTTGTTTACCCTTTTAACATTCTTAAAGTATCAAGACATCTACATGAAAATATTAGCGAATTTAAAGAATCAGACTTCATTTTCAATATCTTTAGTACTTTAATTCATTTATTTTTAGTAAGTAACAAGAAGACGAGAATTTTTTAAAGGCTGATTTTTAACCACTTGCCTTCGTCAAAGTTTCGTCTTATGCAAAAGCTTAAATCAGGTGAAATATGTCATTATAGGAAATATCAAGCACAAAGGAAATTTGTGCACAAGGAGAAATTTGTGAAATTTGAAAACTTAAACACAAAGCAGATTTGTGCTTAAGTACAAAACGCTATAAAAAAAAATATTCAATTGATAACTATGTCATTGGCTGGCTGTACCTCAAAATTTAATTTCATCACGTAAATATAATGTAACACAAAATTTCCGAATTACGCCGTCTTCTTGGCAATTCTTTCGCAGGCTGGTCCCTCAACCCCCTGGGAATGTTTCATGGAGGCTCATGAATATTATGTATTTTGACTATTCAATTTGATTATGCGTCTTATAATATACAAATAAATATTTTAAAAATTTGGACCCCTTTCAAATAAAGGCTTATGGTTCCTTTATACAATAAAATGAAATAAAAAAACAAGTTTTTTCAACTGAAAGTAAGGAGCAAAATTAAAACTTAAAACGAACAGAAATTATTACCTTTATTGAGGAGGTTCGCCGCCTAGTCAATACCTCGCTCTTTGCGCTAAAGTTCAAATTTTGTTCAGATTTTATAAGAATGACCCCTGAATTACAAATGCTGTTTAATTAGAATAGATAGCTCTTTTGAAAGTACTAAAAAAAACTTTAGCGTAAAGAGTGAGGTATTGACTAGGGGGCGAACCCCCTCATATACGCAATAATTTCTGTTCGTTCTAAGTTTTAATGTTGCTCCTTACTTTTAGTTGAATAAACTTGTCTTTTTTTATTTAATTTCTGAACTTGTTTTAAATAATGTTGGAAATCCAGCAACCCCCTTTATAGATATGTCCCTTCCTCGTGAAAACATCCTCCAAGGAGAGACCCTCCCGTTTCATCCACTTCCCCCGACCCCCCCCCCCACCAGAAAACAACCCTCCTGAAAACGTCTGTATGCTTCCCAATAACCAATTGTATATGTAAGCAATGGGCAAAGTTCATAACTTGCATCTTTTTCCCCGGAGACTGTGGGGGATTAAGTCATCTTCAAAGACATATTTATTAGGTTTTCGACTATGCTGAACAAAATGGCTATTTCAAAATTATGATCGGGTGATATTTGGGAGAAAATAAGTGTGGGAGGGGGCCTAGTTGCCTTCCAATTTCTTATCATTTAAAAAGGGCTGTAAAACTTCTAATATCCGTTAGAATGAGCCATCTTGTGATATTCTAGGACCACTGAATCAATGCAAACACCTCTGGGAGAAACAAACAAACAAACACTCATCCTTGGTCTTTCTTCTGGCAAAAAAAATACAAATTTCCAAATTTTTACAGATAGGAGCTTAAAACCTCTTCAATAGGGTTTTCTGATACGCTGAATCTGATGGTGCGATTTGCATTAAGATTTTATTCTATTTAGCGGATATTCCCCCTTTTTAAGAAAATATGGGACATTCTTCAGGCTCGTAACTATTGATGGGCAATACAAAACTTGGTGAAACTTATATATTTGAAATCAGCAAAAAATTCCGTTTTTTACTGTTTCGGTCAATATTGAGTCGGGTCACTCCTGACTTACAGTTTGTTACCACGAGCGGTTTGAAATTCGTTTTTTTTTCAAATTCTTTAAATTTGAACATTCCGTTTTGGTTCTAGCACTGTTAGCACTTTGCATTTTAGCACAAGCGCGAAGGGATTTAAGTTGTAAATATATGCGTGTTATTTAATAGTTATTTATCTATTGCAACCTCTTAAAGTTTTCATACTTTTTTTGTTGCATTTTTTAAGGATCTCATTTTGAAAAAGAACTCTTTTTTTATAAACCATCAATATGCAAAATTGGTATAATTAAGGAAAATGGTTACATAGAAAAAAAACAGAAAATTCCAAAAAAGCAAAAAAAAACTGACAAACAGATATTACGGCAATATTTGATTTTAATCATTAAATATAGTGACGTCAAGGCCGTACCCAGAGGGGGGGGAGGGTTAGGGGGTTTGACCAACCCCCCCCCCCCTAAATGTTTTTCTTAATTTTAAGAACGTAACAAAAATGGATATAAACAATTTATTAATGTTTTTTTTGTGGTTTTTTGTGTAACACCCCCCCCCCCGAATTTTTTGTTTAGTAAAACCCCCTCCAAAAAAAAATCCTGGGTACGGCCTTGAGTGACGTTCATACACAACGGACTTTTTGTACAGAGTAACTTTGTACAGGACTTGTGAACAACGATTATTCACTTACTTATTGGACTTTTACGAAAGTGAAGAATCTAAAATTGATCATTTTCAAACAGTTCGTGGTAACGAACTGTCAGTAAGGAGCGACCCGGCTCAATAGTAACCGAAAGTCTAAAAAACGGAACTTTGATACGAATAGATACATCAAAAGAATCAAATTTGTTTGCTGATTTCAAATATATAAGTTTCATTAGGTTTAGTCTTACCCATCGAAGGTTAAGCGCCTGAGAAAATTTACCATATTTTCAAAAAAAGGGGGAAGCACCCTCTAAAAGTCATAGAATTTTAACGAAAAAATGGAGAAATATTTTCAAGAAAGGGGGAAACACCCCCTAAAAGTCATAGAACTTTAAATCACAACATCAGATTCAGCGTATCAGAGAACCCTACTGTAGAATAGAATATCGTAAGAGGGCTCATTCGAACGGAAATTAAAAGTTATAGTGCCCTTTTTAAGTGACCAAAAAAAGCATCTAGGCCCCCCCCCACGCTCATTTTTTCCCAAAGTCACCCAATCAAAATTTTGAGACAGCCATTTTGTTCAGCATAGTCGAAAATCTAATAAATATGTCTTTGAGGATGTCTTAATCCCCTACAGTTCCCGGGGCAAGGGCTGCAAGTTATAAAATTTGCCCATTGTTTACATAAAGCCTTGGTTTTTTGGGAAGTTTACAGACGTTTTCAGGAAGGATTCTTTTCTGGTGGGGGGCGTCGAGTAGGGGGTTACGGGGGAGGATATTTCCGTGGAAGATGTTTCCTTGGGGAAAGGGACATTTCTATGAGGGGGCGCCATATTTCCCAGCATTATTTAAAAAAAAGATCAGAAATAAAATAAAAAACAAGTTTTTTTCAACTGAAAGTAAGGAGCAACATTAACACTTAAAACGAACAGAAATTATTACGTATATGAGGAGATTCGCCCCCTAGTCAATATTCACTCTTTACACTAAATTTTTTTTAGTACTTTCAAAAGAGCTATCTATTCTAATTAACCGGCCTTTGTGATTCAGCGGTTTGCGATTCGAAAAAAATTTGAACTTTGGCGTAAAGAGTGAGGTATTGACAAGGGGGTGAACTCCCTCATATACGTAATAAAAAAATATGAATATAGAAGTTGGTTACGTAAGTTAATTCGTAAGTTACGTCAGAACAAAATTTCGAGAAAGCCATTTAGCCAAAAAAAGAAAATTAATATTCAAATTACGTTCTAATTATTCATGTACGGTGAGCCAAAATTAAAGCTTCATTAATTAAAAAACTTTCAGAAATTAAAATGAAAAAAAAGATTTTTTACCTGAAAGTAAGGAGTGACATTAAAACTTAAAACGAACAGAAATTATTGCATAAGTGAAAGGGTCTGTCCCCTCCTCAACGCCTCGCTCTTTACGCTAAAGTTTGACTCTGTCTCACAACTTTATTTTTTTAAACAATAAAAAACTTTATCGTAAAGAGCGAGGCGTTGAGGAGGGCACTGACCCTTTCATATACGGAATAATTTCTGTTCGTTTTAAGTTTTAATGTCGCTCCTTACTTTCAGTTAAAACAAACTTGTTTTTTTTATTTAATAACTGTCTTAAACGTACATAACTTATGTACTATTAATACCATAGAATATGAATTCAGAAAAGGTTATATAGATGGCCGCATAATACAAAAGCAAGGGAAAAACTGTGGGATGAGTTTTTTTCCCCTAAGCAAACATTTGTACACCCAAGTAAGTCCGTAATAATAAGTGTTTTTTTCTCTTTAGTTTCTCAAAATGGATGTTTGATACTACTCCCTTCTGATGTTCCAAGCCGACCACCTTTAATGTATGAGCCTAACGGATTATTACTAATGCCAAAGAAGATTAATTCGACTCGAAGGATTTTTCTAGCTAATGACGAGGCGATTACACTTTACTGTCCAGGGGTTGGCAATTTCCTGGAGAAAACTCAGAAGCAAATATCAGAAATGACATGCACAGATGGAACTATCTTCACAGCTTCAAAAGAAAATGTATCTTTTTCAATGTTGTCATGCAGATCTCCTATTAAAGAATCGTTAGTGGAAGAAGATAGATGCGGAAATTCGAGAAAAGGCACAGAAGTTTTAATCGGATGGGCCAGCAGTGCTGTTTTTAAGAGGCAAATTCTTGTCTGCCATAATAAAGATACGATGAGAACGTCTTACACACACTCAACCATAAACGGAACTGGTATTGAAGCAAAGGACCTTGGAAATGCTAGACCTGGTTTTAAAAAAGGAAGCTACTTTCCGGGAATCGATTTAGAGACTTTATATAGTCAAAGTAATCAAAAATCCTGGTTTAATTTTACTTTTGGAATTGATTTGAGCAAAAAGTATATAGATGTGCCAAAGAATTTATATTTTGCAAGAGGTCACCTTACTCCGGAAGCTGACTTCGTATATGACTCAATGCAAGACGCAACATTCTATCACATCAATGCAGCTCCACAGTATCAGGTCTTTAACAATGGGAATTGGAAGCAATTGGAAATTGCAGTACGGGAGTTTTCTGCTAAGCTGAATCGAGATCTTGAGGTAACTTATTTAGAAGCAGATATTATTTAGAAAAAATGTATAATGCGAGACACGGGCATTCCCTAGAAAGGAGGGGTAGGTAGTAGAATGCTCGTTGAGGTAATAAGGAGGTTTATGGAAACTAACATTTAATCCCATGGCTATAAGTGACGAATTGCTAAAGAGAATGGGTACAATATTTTCACTAATGGGGCGTGTGTTTCTAAATCCCACTGTCCCAGTCTTTTTACGCCTAGGATGCGGTCGAACTTGTGTGCTAAATTCTGTGGCCTTCCTTGAAGCAAAACAAAAATGCAAAAGACAAAAATGCAGCTCCCAAAGATATTATGAAACTTCAAAACTCAGAGAACAATACAGTCATAGCTTCCTATACTTAAAGGAAAACTTCTTCAACCTTATTTTCAAACTTTCATTTGCAATTTTGCTATTTCATAAATTGTGAAATTTTTCAGTCTTTCGTGCTTTAAACCGGAAGATTGGATAAACTTGTTCAAATTGTTCTAGTTATACGGGGGCAGCCTAATGTTTAAGTTTATTTTTGAATGGAACTTTACTTTGAAGAAATTAATTAGTATTTTAGAAAATATTTCTTACCAATCCTAGGCATATTTAAGAAAAAAGACAAAAATGTACATCCTTGTATAAGAATACAGAACAAAACCAGGTCGACAATTCTCAAAATTAAAGTCAGTTAGATGAAACTATGAAACAAAAATCCAATCCAAAAGACTAAAACATGAATTAGGAGCATCATTTTACTTAAGCGACCAGTTCTTTGTTATTAGAATGTTTTCTGGTTATCAAGTTTAACTTTTCACAATGAAATAATACTTTTGTGGACTACAAGTTTGATTAGAAATTTTAAGATATAATTTAATTCAACTTTCAGATTTAATGCTAAAGCATAATTTAAGATATTTGAACCAGACTTGTTATGAATTTAAGCAAATTAATTTGCAGCAAAGAATAAAAAACTCGCAGAAAAATTATTTTGTAAATTGCACTTTGAAGCTACTAAGTTGGATGGAAAAATAATAGAAATTACAATTCTTTATCCAAAACGCATCAAAGATTTATTTCAGTTTTTGACCAACAATTATCAAAAGTATCACGAATCAAAGCAGCAAGACCTATAAATAATTTGGGTAGACTTTCCTTAATGCGCGCTATTTTCAAGGAATGTGTATTTATTTTGAATAGCCCACTTTGTTGACGCAGTGTTTCTGATTCATATCTGAATCAAATAGAATAACTTATCTATCTTATAAGAAAATCATTTTAAATAGATTGGAAAATAATTTTAAATAATCATTTTAAATATCAGGCAAAAAATAATAGAGGCAATTGGTGTGACCCAGCGGGTTGCTTAAGCTGGGATGGAATGGGAAGATTCTTACGAAGATTCCTTTGATACTATGTTTCAGAAGAAAAAGAATTCAGTCAGTAGCGGTGTCATTAGGCAGACAGCACATCCAGATGGAGCTGTGTAGGTGGCATCAGATTTTACTTTCTACATGTGCTTACAACATCTTTAATAGGAGTACATTTCAAGAACAATGTCTTGCAAAAACATTTAGAGCTAGGTAAAACAACTAGCAAATTGGGTGTGCAATAAAACTTAAAGCTTTTATCTTGACAAAAAAAATTAAAATGAATAATATTGCAAAGCCAAACTGTGAAGCTGAGTTTAATGTTAACGCACGGGTCATTGGAAATATCAGTAGAAAAAGCACTAGAGAGTAAAAAATTGTCATAGAGAATTACAAATTTTGTAGTATGTAGAGAATGAATTAAGAGGTTGTTTTAAATCTTCGTGAGCCTTTATGAAGCCTTTTTGTGAAGCATTATTTTGTCCTGTATTAATGAAATACAACTAGGAAGTAACGTCTTCAGACGTAATTTACATCATCTATGCTTGTATCTATCTTAGGACCTAAGTTTATCTACTATATCTTGTTATCGTATTATCTACATTCCCATTATCTTTCAATCTGCAATTGCATAATCTTGCATCAATAATTATTTATCATATTACCCCATTCATTTCTTTTCAATCTTATTATCTACATTATATTATGTACAATTTGGTTTTATTATTTAAATGTAAATTATTTTATTATCTATATATCATCTATTATCAAAAAACGTATAATCAAAATTTGGCATGAACAGCTCACCCAGATAAATCGAACTTTCATCTAATGATGTTCCGATTCTACAATTGAGAAAGAGCAACTGATTGAACTCTAACTGAATCTCCTGTTTTAACTTCCTATCGTCAATGTTATATTATTATCTATAATCATTTCTTATTATTTGCATTTATACATTATTTACCTTATTGTCTACAATTACGTTTTATTATCTAAAAAATGCGCATTAAGAGAAGTTAAGACTGCAAAATTTTTCGATTCTGCAGCTGAAAATGGGCAACTGAGTGAACTCCAATCGAATCTTTATTTTAACTTCCTATCATCTCTACTTCTTTTATCTATAATTGAATTTTGATTATTACTACCAAAAAAAAATATGTTTTATCTGCCTTGTTATAGACATCTACATTATTTACTATCTATTAATCCGTCTTATTATCTTATCAGCTAGGTTTATCTCCTAACTACCTTGTTATTTACATGTAAATCATCATATTATCTACAATCCGTGTTACCTTACCTTCAAATTTGACCTTAGTAGCCTATTCCAATTAACATAAAACTGCTTATTTTAACAGTCTTCAAAAATGCAAGTAAAAAGAGCAACCGAGTGAACTTTAGTGCATCTTCTTTTTCTGCATTCACTATCTCCACTCGCATACAATAACGTCTTTTATCTTTTTAGGTATTAACTGGCACATATGGCACTTTGTCACTTCCAGATGAAAATGGTAACAAAATAAATATATTCCTTGGTAAGGATGTTAATGGCAACGAAGTAATACCAGCGCCACTATTCTTTTGGAAAGTGGTCACTGACCCAATACTAAAGCAAGCCAATGCATTCATCGGCCTTAATAACCCTTTCGTAGTTGAGCTTATAGATGAATATAAGCTCTGCAATGATACATGGAACGATATTTCCTTAACTATTGCCTCGAGACGAGAGTTTTCCAAAGGTTATCTATATTGCTGCAAAGTAGAAGAACTAAGATTAGCCATTCCAGATATACCAAGCATAGACCAACGTGGCCTGTTACGTTTCGAGCGTTAACGATTTGAGACCAAATCAACAGCCTTCGCTAGTTTTTTTTTATAACTATCCGATTTCATTATAAACGATATAAAATTCTCAGTTTATTCTCAAGAGTAACATTATTGTCAAATAATTCAATAAGTATACAATCCTACTACGAAGCAAAGTTGTCCAACTGTACAAAAATTGAACACAAATTCAAAAGTTTTGAAGAACTGAAAGATGAATCTTGCTAAATTGACATATAAACAATACACAACTTAAAAAGAAATTAGAAAAGGTTTACATTTAGAGAATCAACTAAGCAATTTAGCCTAGTCACCTTCAATTAATATATTCTTTAATAAAAAAACTTGAATATATTTTGGAAAAAAGGGTGCATCTGTTGAAAATCAGGCTGTCATAAGCCAGATTGTGAACAGCATTGAGGGATACGGCATACAAACGTTATCCAACTGAGATAAATGACCAGGCTTATTCTATTTTGGGCGAAAATTTGTTTTAAAAAATCGCTAGAGTTAACAAAAGTGATATACTAATACGAAATCAATATATATGAGACAGATTTTTTTTGTTAATCCATAAGTATAATTATTCTCTAAACACGATTTTGTGCAAAAAAAAAAACAACTTCAAAGTAAATCAGCATTCGAAAAAACTAGGTGAAAGGTTTCAAACTTCACATCAAGTTCACATCGACAGTTTATTTCACATCGAAATAAGAGCACTATAATTGACAATCTGGAACCCTAATGGAGACACGTGCTTTCAAAAACCAGATCCGTTCATATTCAAATTTACAACAACATCGTTCTCGGCACAAATGGGATTGGCACGTATTGAAAGTAAAATTCGAAATTTATTCATTATTGCTTAGCGTTGACTAGCCTAAAGTACTTATTTCCTTATCTAAAAGCGTCCTTTCTGGTCATACATTGGTAGCCATATGGAAGGAAGGTCGTGTCCGAATGGAGTGCAAAAAGATCAGTAGAAAAGATTTAAAGAAGATTGTAACTTCACAATATGATGCAAGGAGTGAAGCTATGAACAGATAGAGGTGGAAGAGAAGCGTATGCAGCTGTGTCGACCCCAGGTGGTCGGGTGTTGTAGTGCGCTGTCATTAGTAGCAGTAATGAATTTTGTTTTCATTTTAAGTTATGCATTGTTTTTTCGGTCATATTAGTAAGATTTTATGCTTCTGTTCTTCAAAATATTTGAATTTTTCCGGAAAGTTTGCCAGTGGTAATCTTGCTCTGTAGCAATATTCTCGATCAGAAAATCTTGTAGGATAGCTAGTGAAAACCGGATTCTGAAAATCAAATTGTCAATGAAGATCGACATTCTCCAATCCAACCTTTAATTTGACAACCAAATCATCGTTGAATTCCGACTCTGGTAAATTTTTTTTTTTTACGTTTATTTAGACATAGTTTCCACTCAATATTTCTGATACCGATTTCACCAGTAAATTTTGTGTTTTATTTTACTAATACCCCAGTGTGAAGACATTAATTTTTTTTTTCAAAAAGATGTATTTTCGATTGACAGTAAAAAGCAACATTAAAACTTAAAACAAATAGAAATCGTTCTGTATTTGTGGGGTCTGCAAATTTCCTTAACCCTTGCTCTTTATGCTAAAGTCTTAAAAGTCCTTTAAAAATACTTCTCATTGAAATTCAACGACCCTTGTGTTTGAGCAGTCTTTCTTAAAGAATTGTGTCAAAAATTGTGTCAAACTTTTGCGTAAAGGGCAAGGGCCGAGGAAGAGACAGTCCTCCTCATACACGGAATAATTTCTGTGTGCTTTAAGTTTTAATGTTGCTCTTTACTTAAAGTTGAAAAAACTTGTTTTTAATTTTATTTCTGACCCTTTTTCAAATCATGCCAGGAAATTCCCTTCTCCCCTCCGTTTGAAATTTCTCATACAAGATTCCCCCGGGAAGTTTCCTTCCCACAGAAAATTTATTCCCTAGAATGTTTTGGCCCCCTTCCCTTGATTTTGTAAAATACCCTTTTTAGGGTGTTTAAAAACGCCTTTTTTAGTATTTTCGTTAAAATAGCTGAAATAACTGCACCCCCCTTAGATTTAGACAAATCAATTTCACGCCCCCCCCCCCTCCTACATTTCAAGAGCTGCGATGTGGCTGGCGCCACATCGGAGTGGACAAACTAAGAAAATACGCGATGATTTTTTCGACTATTTTTAAGAAGCAGTTCTTAATATGAGAAAGGCAGTTCTCGGCATCTGAGATACGGCAAGCACAATTCTGCTATAAAAACATCGGACGTTCAACTGTTTCTGTAAGTGAAAAAAGGCTAGATAGCAGACTAAAAAAGAAAAAAAAAACAGAGGAACTTCTAAGCGTCTTGAGAACCCAATAAGATACGAGACAGCGGGTTAAAACATTCATACTCCTGCCATTTACCCGTGCCCCAGCCATTTAAACATTTGCCTCTCAATTACTTGGACTATCTGTCTTGGCTTTTCTCTGTCTACGATTACCCAGCCCAGTCTTGACGCAACCTATGCAACCTATTGCCCAAAATACTTGATAACTTCAATTCAAAATCAACGGTCCGAGTCCGTTGATTTTGAATTGAAGTTATCAAGTATTTTGGGCAATAGGTTGCATAGGTTGCGTCAAGACTGGGCTGGGTAATTGTAGACAGAGAAAAGCCAAGACAGGTTGGGTCAAAGAGTATGGGGCCGTCTTCTTCCACGTGAAACTTATCAAGCATTCCGGCTGTAGCAATTTACAAGGCCTATGCTAAACAACAGGGGAGTGTAAGACCTAAAAACACAATTCAAGTTTTACAACCATTTTTGACGAGCACCTGTTTAAACAATGGAGGCTGTTTCAGGCATCCCAGGTGCTTCAAACACAATTCTGATATAAAAAAATAAGACTTTCAACTATTTGAAACATGTAATCAAGGACGCTGAGTCAAATGGAAAGGGCTATATGTCTCAATGTGACACAAAATGTTTAATAATACCTTTTGTATTACTGTAGGCGATTTCGGCTTAAGGTAGAAGATAGACCAGAAAAATTGGATTCAGATCCCGATGAAAAAATGGGCTAATTTGCACCAATGGGGGTAGTGAAACTTCATATTTGACTCCTATAATTTCCAAAAATACGACAAAATAGAGCTACGTATCGTCCTTGCTTAGTTTTGAACAGGCAGATTTTTAAAATCTATTGTATCCGAAACAGAAGTGGTACAACCCAAATTGGCGCAAATTAGCCCCATTTTGGCAATAAGATACACAGACAGAAGAACACACGGTACAAGCTCTTTTTTACAAAAAAAAAAAAAAATCAGAAATGATACCAGTTCTTAGATATTAATCATTCCCATTTAATTTTACAAAGGAAAGACACGGTTTACGCAAGGAGTTTTGCCAAGACCTCAGTTTCGGATGAGAAATACTACGGGTCCATTAACCAAACAAAAACTGTAAAGTCCTAGTTTAAATACAAGTTCCACCATTAAAAAACTTCTTTATTGAACTTCAAAATTAAAAAACTCAAATCCATTTCCATAAACCAGAATTTGTGAGTCTAATACATAGACCCCATGGATGTCAGAGACTGTTGTACACATTGTCTGAACATGTTCAAGTTGAGCATTATCGTTGTTGATTCTCCAGACGGATATTCGTTGATCTGAAGAAACCGAAACTAGCAATGATGCAGAAAGCCACCTAACTCCTAAAATACACAAACATTTGAAATGTATTAGAGAGGAATGGAAAGAGAAAGAGAGAATAAGAAGTGATGAGAACCAGCCCCTTCTTCATGTTATTCTCCAAATAATTTTTTAGACCACACAGCCTTTCCATTTATAGTTGAGACGACAATACATTAAAAACGGGTACAGTTTTTAATAAGACAGTGAGAGATTAAAGAAAGACTTCAAAATAAAAATAATAGCAAAAATCCAAATATTTCCGCGTCGCATCCGCAAGCCTTTATCAACAGAAAACAACTAAAGCCTAAACGAAACTTGTAAAGAAAAGAAAAAGAAAAAAAAAGTAACAATGGAACACTTTACAAAATAAACCTCAAAATTAAACAAAATCCGATATGGCAGAAAAGCAAAACAAAAAACAATAAGGTATCAAAGAAAGATGTATGGTACATGTATACTATGTGTAGGCTACATGTCCAAAACATCTTCTGAAACGGAATTCTATTTAAAGATTTTTTACCTTCAGATAGGCTAAAGTTTGACCTAGATCATCCGTAATATTTTCTCAATATAAAGACACTGTTTCCTTTTAATGGAGTTCGATATTGGAAGATATTTTGGACTTATCCATATAGCATGCTATGATACCTTACTGTTTTACGCTTTGGCTTCTGTTATATAGAATTTTATTTAATTATGAGTTTTTTCCCTTTTTTTGTTGATTATTTTTTTGTCAGTTGCCACATTGCCTGTATGTCCTGTGAACATGATCAGTCATAAGGCTTTGGATCATTTTTGGGATCTCCAATTGCCTTCAAATGGCTCACAGAACTGATAGACTATTTTAATTATTGTTACTCTATGACTATCTACCTAAGTTTTGCCCTAAGATGGATGATAGTCTATCTATCAAAAAGTGAAATGGATCATTTGTATACAAATCGGAAAAAGTTATGCCAGCTTTGCCTCTCACAGAGACCATCTGTCTTGGATTTACTCTATTTAGCCATGGCCCTATTTAGCCTTGTTTACTTTAAAAGTTTTGTCTAGGCTAGTTTTCTTTCCGTTGATAAAGGCTTCCGGATTTGTGGCCGAAATATTCAGAATTTATTATTATTTTTCTTTAAAAAATTTTTGTTCTAATTTTTTACTATCTTATTTAAAAATTTTACCCATTTTTAATATATTATTATTCCAATTATATCTTATTATTCTCCGAGTTCCTTCTGACTACTTTCCGTATTTCGTTTGAGCTATACACGAAATGGAAGCCTTCTTATGAATCAAATATCAACTATTTGATATCAACTTCAATTACCCAAGAGTATGGCTTACCAATTAGATTAATCTAAATGCATCCTGATTTGGAAAGGAATTACCTCGAAAAAGCGCAATACATGAATTGAAATATAAAGGAGGAATGGGAATACATTAAAAAAGAAGTAAACAAAAATGCCATCTTCTTCCTTTTCTCTTCAGTTACTTCTAATAGGTCTTAAAAATTTGAGAATTTTAGGAGAGAATTCAAAGTTAATTAATTAAATATAAATTTTAGTGCCTTTTTAAATAATAAAAGAGATGTCGCAGGACAAAATCATTGTTTTTAATCATTGTGGGTCATAAATTTACAATACAAGCCCAAATGGGGCGAAATTGCCAACAGAGAAATATTATGAGATGGGCAATCTTGACAAATCTGCTGGCGACTCATAAAATTTGATGTTTACCATAGTACAGTTTTCACCAGGATCGCAAACCTTGTGGGCTTTTATCCCCTTTTCTAAGATTATGCTAATTCTAAGGTAATAACTTCTGATAATATTTTTTGTCTAATTTTAGCTAATAATGTTTGCTTTTTTAAGAGCCTAGGCTAAAAATTATGAATTTTACACACTGGAAACAACACAAGAAGAAGGTTAATGTGATATATACATTGTTAGCTAAACTCCATTTTATCGACATTTGGTTTCAATTGACAAGCGTCGTTCTTGTGCTTACCTTCACTACCATGAACGGTTTGATTTAGATTTGATCTGCAGTTTACTGAATTGTTCTGATAAAAAAGGATTAATACAGTGCAGCTTTATTCTCCTATCTAGCGTATCTTATCATTTTTATTTCATTTTTAATTACATAGTAATTTTGAAATTTATATTTAAAAATTGCGTGATTATCAAAAGCTAAATCTATTCAGCAGCTCATGAAAAAAAGAATCGCGCCTTTGATACCAAAAGTTACCCCTGCTTATTTACAAAGCTGATTTAAAAGTTACGCCTTTGATACCCCAGCTTAAATACACAAGCCAACATGCAGTGACATAATCGGGGGATGGGGGCGGAGGTCCCACTGGAAGATCCATCAAATCAGTCAAGAGAATGTGAATATTTTGGAGATACCAATTCGTATTTTGTGTTTTGACTCACTTGCCCTTATTGAAAAGTATCTGATAACACAAACTTGATGGGAACAAAACACAGGTAAAAAAAACAAAAAAAAAATACATCACTTTTTCCAAATGTAACTATAGCTAAAGGTTAAGATACAAAAGAAACATCTAAACTGTGGAGAAGGAGTGGGTCTGGTATTTAAAGATAGTGCAGTTTTTAGAAGAAAATATTCCAAATTTAATGCTTTTCATTGTATATTTTTTCAAGGTTTAATTATGTTGGGTATAACAGTATAGACATATCTTAATCACTGATAAGCAACTGGGACAATGAGTGAAGAGATCTGGTAAATCCATCAAAGAACAAAACAATAAAGCATATCAACAAACTAACCAGTAATCTGCGAAGAGTGAGCTAATTCACGAGTCCACTCTTCTCCACTTCCCACAATCTTTGCATAGATCTTCCCATCATCACCACCAGTAGCTACAACTAAGTCATTATTCACTGTGAATACATCTATGTCATTCACACCAGATTGGTGACTAAAATACACTTGTTGAGGAGTTCTTCTAGAGAACGAGTCTATGTCCCAAGTGGCAATTTTTCCGTCGGTGGCTGTGGAAAAAACAAATTTTTGTGCGATAGCAGTCTTGAGTAAGCAATGATTGTGCCAGTTAATCTGGGAAATGAGTGACAATTTTTGATCTGGGACCGAATAGAAAAACTTCCTAGAAAATAAAGTCAATTAGAGGCCTTTCCCGTTGACAAAACCGAATCGTAAAATGACAATCTGAATTGTAAATTTAAATTTACTGTTCCGCTGATAATCCAGACTATGCAAACTCTGTTTTCATCACTCAGGTCACTGTTTTCAGTACGAAAACTCTAGATTGTGAATTCGACCACTACGCTCGAATGGAAAATTGTGGATTTGGATTGTTGATTTTGCTTAGTCTTGAGTTGAGTTATAAACTCTGTTGTTCCTTAGGCTGCGATTCGACAATCCAGTTTCATAAACTAATTTTATAAACTTCTTTGTTCCACTGATAACTGTCAATCATGTTTTTAGAATCTGGTTTGTCAGCGGAAAACGCCTTAGGTCAGTGTAGGATTAATATATTGCGTTATACTTTTTTCTTTTCTTGCAGTGCTTTGCAAGGAGAAGATTTAGCCGCCATTTTACTTTACTGAAACATTTCAGGCACCACCCCTTCTTCAACACTTTTGATTGACACGATAATGATGGATGTCAAATTTAATGCCCTGATCACGAAGTGCAGTCTCTTGAACCCTGTTCCCATATTGACTTTATAAAAAGACATATCAGAAATGCTACTTATAAGGGCTTTTAGTTTTCACACGTCACTGTCGCTTCAGAAACACTTTTGATTGATGTGATAACCGTACATACCAAAGTTGGTGCTCTTGACGAGGAAAAGATTTGATCACCCTTTCGTTACTTAACGCACGTTTTTGTATAAAGCGATGCCGCAAAACTGTGACTCATTCCTTTCCTTCGCGCGAAAGAGTGCTTTGCAAGGAAAAAATTAGCCGGTATTTTACTTGATGGAGCCATTTCAAACGTGGTACTTCCTTAAGATTTTTGACTGGTGGGACAATGGTGCCATGCCGAATTTAGAGCATGTCCCACAAATTATAGTCTCTTAAACGGCGTCCACTGATTGAATAACAGATGCAGAATGGTACTTAACACGGGTTTCAGTAAAAGCCAATGCTGCCATACTGTGCTTGGGTCCATTTTCCTCTTTTTTTTCCGCGATGAAAAAGCACCTTGTTTGCGAGGATGGCAATTTTCACCATTTTTCTTTTACAGAGGATTTTCAAACGTCGTCACCTTTATAATGATTATGATTAGCGTGACTATGGTGCTTACCAAATTTGTTGCTCTCCTTATAAATTGTGGTCACTTAAAATGTATCCACGAATTGACTTAATCGAATGAAGGATGCAGATTCCTACTTTATCCAGTTTTTAGCTTCAACTGGAGAACACTTCGGAATACGGCCAATATTTTATTAAATAGAGAGATCCTAAATGTTTACAGCATGAATGTAGTGCGTACCGATACCCCCTCACGTCCGTCACAGCAAATGGAAATAATAACGGGAGGGACAAAGCTGCCTGAGGTCAACACAACAGCACAAGCACTCAATTTCGGGGCTATTTATACCTTGAAAATCACCAATCCTTGAGGACGTGGTCCACAAGGTCCCCATATCAATTACAAAGATAATTATAAAGCTTTTTTTACTTTCGCATAGCACTGGGAGAAACATAAGAAAGAACTTTGCTAAGTAAAGGTACAGCCTCTATAAGTGTCCACATTTTTTTTATAAATAGCTTATATTGTGCATACTTACCCTGAAATTTTTAAAATTCATAAAAATAGACCCATAACATTCTGTATACTCTCATAAAGTCTTAAGTTGAAACGAAAACAGATCGTATCCTCAACGGAAATCCAAACTTTAATAAATAGGAGTCAAGTTTGGAGTTTTTTAGTTCGATTTGATAATGCTGCAATGTCAGTTGCTAGTAATTTTTAATCAACTGTTTAATCCATTAATTTAGTTTAATTTTAATTATTTAATTATTCAGAGTATCACTACACAAAAACTTGAATTGATTAATTAGAAATAAGTAATTGTTAAACCAACACTGATGGGATGAATCTTACTATTTTATTAGTTTCGTTTAAGATTTAGGTATGAACATTTGTTTAGGTATACAACATTTAGTGCTTTCATTACTAAATTAGTGAGCAGATATATAATTAAAATGAATTTATTTTTATTTTAAAATCATATTGAAGGGTCAAAGCCTGTCAGCTTTTTCCTATTCTAGGTAAGAACATTTTGGACGACAGAATTTAGTGCTCTCGTCATACATTCCAGTTACTTCAGTAGAGGAGCCTCTACAATGTGCGACACACTCGTCGAATATTTTCCTTAATCACAAATATACAAAATAAACATCATACATATACACAACAATATACACCAATCCTCGTTTCAAAAAGACTTCTAGCCAGAGATACGATTTCAAGAAAACTTAAAAGTATGCGGGGGTGGTGATCCTATAGCAATAAATTAGCCAACCTTGAGTGGCAATACATTTAATTCCGACATCGTCTTCACAAGCAAGAGTGGGTATTTAATTGGCAGCCCTTATTTTCCCAATGCAGCCATCCAAAATCAGGAGACTACCGACGAAACAAGAACTGATTTTGATGCATCATACAGGGTTGCCAGCTCTAGTGCATCAATTGACGAAGTCTACGATATGGCTAGATATCCTCCTCATAATTAATATTTGTTCTAAAAAAACTGTTCACTATCAATTGTCATCGATTCCCTCATATTCACAAATTTCGTTTACTCAACATTAGTTTTTTGGCTCTAGGGCCTGGGTTGAGTTTGAATAACTGAATTTTGAATAGCAGGCAAGCCGAGCAAAATTACAGCCTAGCGATAAATTATAACCATAGCATACATCTTGGACTCACCGTTCCCTCCCCTGTCATCGTGAAACAAGACCCCATCTTATAATCGGCAAAATGAAAATATCCATTATGAAAACGGTTATCAGTTCTAATGACTTAATTCCAAGTTCTTTTTGCTAAATTAATTGAATGAAAGCTTCAAATACCCCCTAATACAATTTAGACAAAATGAGAGAACAAATAAGAGAAGTGACAGGTGCTATTCTTGAGTTTCTTTTGTATAAAGCTGATGATAATTAGAAAATCGAAGTTTTTCATTTTTAATAAACTTTCCGGAAACAAATTAACAGATTATGGATATAATCTCCGTAACCTTTCTCCATCCTTTTTTATAAGCTATATTTACCTGATTTCTCCATCAGAACAGGAACAATACATGACAAAGGAATCTTTAAGAGCATCAGTGATTTTGAGGTCATTGTAACGAGTTTCTGGATCGAAGCCTTGCGCCACCAATCCTCGGAGCATATGAGAACAAGTCTGCATTAGTTCAATGTCCGAACCTCAAAAAGAATATAGTTACTGTGCTTTTAGATATTAAAGTGTAAAGTCGATTACAGCTCATAAGCCTTCTTCCCACCGACCCCCCACCTCTCAATAAAAAGAGGGAGGGAGAGGAGACAGATAAAGAAGGAGAGAAATGGTACGGATCCAATTTATAACCTGGACGAAATCAGGTTTTAGAATGGTGATATGTACTGACAATAAAATCCATTGCGCAATATAAAAAGGCTTCAATTTTAAAGAAGTTCAAACACGCAGAAAATTGGCCTAAACCAAAATCCATCAAAATTTTCATTAAATAAAACCTATAAGGCTAGTTTCAATTTTTTGTATTTTAATCTTCCCAAAAAAGAAGAGCTCTAAAACTCTTCCTTCAAAAATCTTTAGCAATGAATTTTCACCAAAATATAATGGAAATAAAAAAAAAGATGTCACTGATATAGACTAAACCGTCTTCACATCAAACTACTGTGAAAATAATTACTCTTGTCTGCGTTCCAGAGAAGAAGTATAATAGTTGAAATACACTTGAAGACTTCGCAAAGAAATTATAGTTTTACGAAACAAAAATCAAGATAAAAAGAAGAGAAGGAATTAAGCACCAGCTATTGAACATTATTAAACGAAGTTGTATCTTGGTGCTTTCTGAGGATAAATTGGTATATCCTCTATTAAAATTTTAAACTCTAGGTTTAAAGCAACTGCATAAACAATTCTACATGGACTGAATGTAAGCCATAAATGAAGGCTGAAGAAAACATTTTTCACTTTGTTTCTTTTTTTCACTCTTGGAAGCCCATCCATTAGTCATACCAGACGTCTTAACGTTTAATATTTTGCGTAGAAAGTCCGGAACGAGATTAATTACAAAAGGGAGCATATATAAATAAAGAAAGATGAACTAAACCCCTGTTTCTGAACAATAGTGAACTAAGCTTTATATTAGTGTTATAAAACGATAAATTGGGGCAATACAACATAAAATACAATATAATTATATGATGTAACATAATAAAATACAATAAAATAAAACACAATGTAACTGACAGCTTTTGGTTATGCCAGCTGTTACTCACTCAGACTATCTGTCTTGGATTTTTCTCCAATTTGCAATGGGTCTGAACTTTTTCATCACAGTCCACGAACCTGATTTTAATTCAAAAATCAACGGCAGGTAAAGCTGACATAAATAAATAAATTGACAACTAAAAGTTGAAAAATCGGAGCGTTGCCTATTCTGTAATTAGTTGAAGACGTGAGACAGAACGTTAAAGCAAAAGCATTTTGTCATATTTTGTTTATTTTGGAAAGTAAAGATCGAATAACGATTAAGAAAAAAAACAAGGGCTGAGTCCAGTTTTAAGCTAAAAAATCTGAAGGTGATTTGGGGCTTAGCATGTTTTTACTGTTTGAAAATTGCTTAAAAGTAATTGAATAAAGCTTTAAATTCAACTGAATCCATGTTTCTGGAGCAAGAGAAACTCCTACAGCACCCAGAATATGAAAATAGCGTCACAAAAATGCAACTTAAGTGATCATCCAGGAGAACGGAACGTTCTTGGACAGGTTTACTCTAATGATTATTCAAACTGATATAAACAGCTCGTTTCCTGATTTTAAACCCCAAAGCAGGATTGATCCTAAGCAACCCACCCCTCTATGTGGCCTTGTTTCGACAGTAAGGAAATTGAGTATTTTAGCAAATGATATAGGATCGGCCTATCGTACTGAGAAATAACAAGAAGAAGCTACTAGTCAATCTCTTCACCTACAGTACACACTAAAAGTTAAGTTATCCCTAAACTTAGCGGTGAAAAATTTACCAGAACACTTTTGAGAAAGACATTTTACTACTACTACTACTACTACTACTACCATTACTACTACTATTAATAATTCATTGCGGTTTCAAGCTGCCTGAGGTCCACACAACTGCGCAAGCTTCTTCTTCGCGTCAATCTGTAGAAGGCTTCACTTTTTGCTCTCTTCCCTGAAGTTTACTTCCTTTTTACTCTTTACCCCTTTAATATTTTACTTCCTTTAAACTCTCTACTTCCTTTAAATTCTTACCGACGACCTATTATCAGCCCCTTCGTGGAAAAGCTGCTTATCGTTTGGTCAAAGTTGCATGGCCCAACAGCACGATCTTTGGCAATTTATTATAATTCATCCCTATAACATGAGCCAGCCTTAGAAACTGGGATAAAATTCCATTTTTTGAACAACTTCATCCTTAATAGACGGTCAACTAAACGAATATCGAAACCATCTTAGAAAATTCCTCTGGAAAATATTTAGCATAACTTTACGATACATAAAATAATCAAAATAAGAGCATCGTAATCTAGGGCAAACCCGATAATTATCTTCAGACTGTTCAAAGCAACAACAAGTAAAATCAGCACAGTAAATAATTTGGTTATAGAAAAAAGACCTATTCACCATTATTCCTTCAAAGAAAAAAAAACTCTCATTAGTGGAAAAATTTAAGCCCTTGAAGATTAAATATTTGCATCTGAATCATCCCAATTTGCCCAATATTGAGAATTGATATTTATAAGTTGGAGACTGAATGAGTCACTAAAAAACACTTCAACTACATTTTATTGTAAAGCATCGATAAAAATGCTTTTACTTGGGTAAGATTGACGAAGACCATAGCAGGTCTAAAGCAAGAAAGGTGTGTGATCCCCCGCCTCCATCTATAAACTTCTTTCTCACACAGGGGATGGGAAGAAGTAACCCCTGAGATTGGTGTGGAGATCCACCTGAAAAAATAGTGGTTTAAAAATAACCTGTTTTTTATTCTAATCCCCCTCTTCAGAAAATGTTCTGATACCCACTCTTCCCTCCCCCCAGGAGTCAGACCTGTTTGCGGCTTCTCGTACTCCTTTTTCCATTCGATTTCCTGTTACTACTTTAATTTTTCTTATTTTTGATGTGGCGGTCATCCTTCTCCTCCCTATAAGTACCAATATTCCTCATCAAAGTCTTAGCTTTTTATGGATTAATTCCCCCTTTTGGCAGCTTTCAACACTTCGGTATAAAACAATTCTACACTACCAACAGTGGTGGCAACGAGGGGTTTAAAAGTTCAACAGCGGTAGCTGGCAAAAATTTCGTACCCTCAGTTTCTGAGATTCTAAGGCTGCCCCAAAAGGTTAATCTGGATAACGGCACCACTCCCTGAGGTTTGTTTTTACCCTGAGGTCAACACCAGTGCAATCAGTGTTCTAAGTCTCCGAGTTTTATGACGTTTTAGGAAATATATTTTATAGCCTACTTTTGTAACTCTATAACAACAGCCTATAGATTGCAAAATATACCCCTTCAGTTTTTAAGGCTCATTTGGTCTAGCCAGTAAACTGAACCCTGTACTAGTTAGAAATGAATTATTATTACCTCTGTCAAGTATTTTAGATATACAAAGTTCGGCTCTTCCACCTCCAGAAGCAAGAAATTGGAAGCTGCCTCCTAGAGAGCATATGGCGACGGTTCTCACACTGCTTCGATGGAATTTAAATTTTTTGGACCAGTTCAATATCGAGTGACTAAAGAGAGAAAGTCGAATTGTAGTATCATCACTGCCAGTTATCAGAAGAAAATCGTCGTTGGTCATCTTAAGAACTGTGGCAGTATTGATCACCCTTGTATGGAAACCTGGCTAAAAAAAAAAAACTCATCATTAATGAGACTCAATTCAGGAACAAAGGAGGCTAAATTAAAATTTGCAATAAAAACATAGGTATTGAGAAAGATGGTGGCAAAATTCGAAGATTTAGGTAATGAAAATTCGTAAACTTGGCAAGTCTGTAATGAAAATTCGGAATCAGAATTCGGAAAAATGACCCATTCGAAAAGACTGGTAGGGCACTTGGAATAAAAAAAAGGCGGAAACCTGTATCAACTCTTTAACTGTTAAGACTGAATCCTACGATATCCGTTTTCGTAAAAAAAGGGGGTAAGCTAAAATAATTCAGTATGCAATAAGTAAACTTCGCATTATAGATATCTGCTAGTGCTCTTTCTAAAATCTCTTCTTTTTGCTTTTTTTCTGTTTTCCAGTAACCAGCCTGTTTTTATGTTTTTTCTAAGGGGGTTGGGGGTGTCTAAAAAGGTCCGCATACTAAAAAAGGGGCCGAGCTACACTCGGTGAAAAAAAAGAGTGTATTTTCACCTTAATGTGTACCGCGACAAACATGGGTGCACTCTACGCGGGTAACTTTCAGCCACAAATGTGCATATTCAGGCCAATATTTTAAAACAAAAATAACTGAAAAATTCACACCGTTAGAATGTAGCAAATATAAAGGCTTGGGTGTACAAAGCACTGTCAAACGCCTTTGATAGGTCAATAGCTTCAGATCCTTTGATGGGTCCAAAAATTCAATAAAATCGTTTAAACTTTTAGCCAAAGATCGGTCAGTATCAGCGCAACCAATTCTTCCCTAGAAACTTAATTTATTTTCCTCATTTTCATTTGGTGATATATGGTTTATGGTTATATGGTTTTCAATATATTCTCTTATTGTCACTAAATAATGTTACTAAAAAACGAGAACTGTTTCTTTTTTCTTTTTTTATTACAGGCTTCACGGCTCCATCACAAATGATGATTTGCCGCTAGTCCTGGTAGTTACCTGATTTTCTAACACTGAGGTACTTGTTAAACCTTCTCTTGAAAGCGTCAAGGTAAGGATTTATCCGGATTACCTCTGCCGGCAATCTATTCCATGTGGCGACCGGTCGCCGGGCGAAACTCGTTTTCAGATATTCTTGGCGGGGAGTACCCTGCTTAAGGTAGTGCTGACAAGCTGCACTTCGGCGAGTTGATCGCAAAGGGTTTGCTTTATCAAGAACGAGCTTTGATAGCTCCTCCGATGGAGAGTTATACAATTACTTTTAGAAAACCGATATGGACGACACATCGAAACGTTCCTGGACCAGCTGTGGGGTTTTAGCATTCGCGTTGCCAGAGGTTGCTGCACGCACTGCTCTATTTTGAATATGTTGGAGTGGAGCGATGTGGCTTTTTGGTGCACTACCAAAGAGAGGACATGCATATTCCATGACAGGTCTGATCCACGAATTGTTAAGTGGCAGAATAGAATTATCAGGGAGAATACTTTTGCATCTTAGGATAACTCCTAATTTCTTGTAGCAAGAGGATCTAATTTTACTGAGATGCTCAGTCCATGGGAGATCCGAAGAGAAATTAACTCCAAGTAGGCACAGTGTATCAACTCGCGTTATTACCTTTCCTTTGAAGACGACATCAGGATGAGCCTTCATATTACAGGCCTTAGAAATTAGGAGCACTTTCGTTTTCGATGTGTTAAAACTTAGAAGCCATGCATCTGCCCATCCCTCAATTTTCACCAGGTCAGCCTGAAGCTTCTTGTGGGGTTCACTGGGATCTTCGTATTTTGCGATTGATGTTTTTGTTGTTGTGTCATCCGCAAAGTGGTGAGGTTTTTTTACAAGGTTGTCCCCTAGGTCATTTATGAACACCAAGAAAAGAGTTGGCCCAAGAATACTTCCTTGTGGTACTCCTGATAAAAATGGGTGTTCTTTTGATATGAAGCCATCGAGGACAACTTGCAACGATCGTTGACAAAGAAACTCAGCAAGCACGTCAAATAGTCGACCATAAATTCCACAGACTTTCAGTTTACAAAAAGTCCCTAGTGCCATACACGATCAAAAGCTTTTGCAATGTCAAAGGAAAGAAGGCGAATATCGTGTCCCTAGGAAAGGAGCTCAGTCCACTCTTGATACTGTGCAATCAGACAGTCTAACGTAGACCGTTCTCTGCGAAAACCGTATTGCGTGTCTGCCAACAACAGATGTGACTCAAGGTATTGGTAAAGGGTCTTATTAATGATGCTTTCATAAACTTTACCAACGCAGGACAGCAGACTTATCGGACGATATGATCCTACATTAGTAAGGTCAGACTCTGCCTTTAAAACAGGGACTACCAAAGCAGTTTTCTAGGCTTTAGGGAATAATCCCGCTGCAAAGCATTTTCTATAGAGAGAGGCGAGAGGACCAGCAAGTTCAGGGGCACATCTTTTAAGAATAAGATTGGGAATCTTGTCAGGTCCTGAAGCTTTGGTGACATCCAGCTGGCTTAGCGTTCTGAGCACCTTCCTAGTAGTTATTATAGGGCTGGTGATTTTTGCATCTGTTCGTGGTGGAAAGGGGGGAGGGGAGACTCCGTCGTCATCAAGTTGAGAGACCTTTGAAAAGGCTTGTGCAAGAACATCTGCCTTTTCCTGGCCTGACTGGATCATCGTCCCTTCAACATGAAGCGAGGAAGAATTGATGTTAATTTCGATGACGGTATGGCTTCTTTGATGACCCTCCACCACCGCTTTGCAGGGGCACTTTTCAGTTTGTCTACAAACTTGTGCTTGTAGTCGGCTCTAGCTTGACGTGCAGCTTCAACAGATTCGTTTTGAGCTCTAATAACAGCAGCCCGGTCCTCGTCAGATTCAGTTGAACGCCATTTCTTGTGAGCCTTCTTTCTAGCCCTGATTGCCTTTCTACAACCAGAATTTAACCATGGCTCATCTCGAGATGAGACTTTTACTGTTTTTTATGGAGCGAACTGCTCAATAGCCTCTGTAATCGCTTTTTCGTTCAGTGCCGCTGCTTTATGTGGAGCTTCTTTTGAAAATTTACTCCATGGCTTTGCCGATAAAAGTTTCGCAGACCATCCCAGTCGGTGCGGTGATACTGCCTGATGATCCACTCGTGCTTTAATGGTGGAGGTATTTTGAGATTTCCACGAACTATAACTGCCACAAGGCCGCTGGCAAAAGGGTAGCTTTCAACACTAAAGGAATCCGAATGATCAGTTAAAAAGAGATCAAGCCGGGATGATCCATGAGGCCGATGTAAGTGTCGAATTCAACAAGTTGTTCTAGGCCATAAGTAAGACTCAGGTCTAGCAGAGCTAAGCCTTCCGAATCAGTCGTACGACTTTTCAGCCAGTGGCCATGATGAATGTTGAAGTCTCCTTGGATTATTATACCTGATTTAGGGAACTTTTGTTTCACAAATTCCAAGCAATTTTCCAGATGTTCGTTGATTTTCATCTCTGGTGGGCTATAGACTGTACCAATAACAAACAATTTGTTTGATAGGTTACTTTAACCCAAAGGACCTCCTTGTTGGTAGGAATCAAAAGTGCCAAAAAAGGGATCTTATTTTTAAGGTACATAGCAACACCACCTCCACCAAAAGTCGAGCTTCTCGGGTTTTTGCGATCCAGCCTTAGCAGGGTGTAACCAGGAATGCTGACCTCACTATTAATGACACCAGAATACAGATTGGTCTCAGATACACAAATGAAAGAAGGAGAGACCTTATTCATCAAGTGCTGTAGATGATCCAACTTGAATAGGAGACCAAGTACATTGCAGTGGATAACAGTAAACGTGTCCGTAAGAATTATCTTGGGGCGCGCATTTGGTCGTCTACTGGAAGGAAGTCCGATCCGAGGCTGTTTTTTCCGTTTGGAAACTTGGTAAATACCGGCTGGATGGATTGGCCCAAACAGCGGGCAAAAGAACTCCTAAGACAGACTTTGCCTCATCAGATAAGGAACGGTCATAAGACCTCACACTTGACCTCAGCAAAGGTGGTTTTCCGTTGTCACTATTATTATGGCGATATTAATATATATTTTTGTTTATGTTCATTGAAATGTCACGATTCTTATCCTTAACGGCATCTACTGTTATACGTATAAAGTATAAAACAATTGGAATTGGCTGGCGGTTTCATTGTTAAGTTACAAATAGATTTGTTTCCAGACCGGATTCTACCTAAAACTATCTTTCTCTAATGGCTTTACTACAAAAAATGAAGTTTCAAGTAATCCAAATTGCGGCAAGCACCAGTGAGCTCTTTTGGAAAAGTATTAGTTTGGCGATTAGTTTAAATTTAACTTCTGGATATTAGTTCATTTGAGATAAGATCTTTTCTGTTTATTGAAGGAATATTTTTTTTTTGTTTATTGAAGGAATATGAAGGAATATTTTTAAATTCTTCCTTTCCTCGGGACAGGACCCTGGCACCATACTTTAAAGCTAAAGGCTCTGACCTGCATTCTATTTTATGCATATTGCTTCCCATCCAAAAGCTTTTGGGGCGAAAAAAAGCTTTAAAATAAGGCTTTCATTATCTTATTTTCGTCTTAAATTTTTTTTTTCATAAGAAAAAAGGAAAATTTCCAGAAGATTGCTTCCGGAACACAAATAAAAAGCTGTGACTCATATAAATATAGAATATTAAATTTAAGTCTCCCCAGATTTTATATTTTCGTTGTTCTATTTCCAGTTCTTTATTCTATTTTACACTATATAATTTGTGCTTGGGCTGATAAAATTGAATTCTTCTTTTTTCAGTTTTTTCTTTTTATTTTTGGAATTTTTCTCAATCACCAAGTAATGACCCAAATTAGAGATAATAAGGACCGCCACGTACACTTTTAGGAAATTTTACTAACCCACGCCACTCTAATTAAAATTTCATCTTCTTCCTTTCACGACTTATCTAGCTAAAATGGTTTATTTTACACCAGTTTATCCATATGTGTTTAATGATTGTTCGCTCTGGGCAAGTAACTTTATAACATGCTATAAAAGAACTTGGAAAAAAAAAATACAAAACTTATTTTATAAGAATGTTAATAAAGTGTCAATTTCAGAAATGGTTTTAAAATCAAACTTTAAAAAACAAAAAACACAGTGAGAGTAACTCATCTTTCTCGGCAGAAGCCAAATATAACGAAACTAGTCTAAAATAGTACCGACTAGTCCAACTAGACTAAAAATATAACTAGTCGAAAATAAAACGAACATCTGAAAAAAACCCAAAACTTTAAAATTGGTAAAGACTTAAAGTTGGTGCCGTAGCCACCCGAGTGGTTGGCGCGCTGGAATTGCAATATTGTGTTCGTAAGGGCAAGGGTTAGGATCCTGGTGTGAAAGATCATTTGGTTTGCAGCGGTTAGCGGTATGACTCTGTAAGCTCAGCCAGAGTCGACACATCTCCAAACGAGTACTTGGAGAAATCTGAGGGAAAATATTGAAAGCGTCGGATGAAATGCTCCCAACCAGGCATTGCACTCCCGGCCGAAGGCAGAGAATCAGGAGATCTGTACCTGCCCTATGCGGATCATTGTCTGCACGCAAAATAGTTTAAATTTCAGTATTATGTTTCAGCATTAAAATTTCAGTTTTGTATTTAGGCATGTGGGTGTTTCGGTTTGGAACAGATTTCCGGAAAGCACTAGGATGGCTGAGAGTGTGTCCTCTTTTATAAATAAGATAAGGAATTTCTTGATGAGTAGGGATGGGTGACGGGGGGGGGGGGCTGTCTTCTCCAAGTATTGGTCCGCGGTTCCCACGAAGTTTATTTTTTATTTATTTATAAAATTGTCTTTAATTAAAATTGTATTTCTCTCTGTGTATTTTGCAAAAATAAGATATTACCAAATAAGGTTTTTTGTCAATTAATATTTGAATAATATGCTGTCTTCTTGATTTGAAAATCTTTCTTCAACAAATAGTGAATTTCACAGTTATGGAGCTAGGTGTTCTGGAGACATATGCAGGAAATCCAGCAGAACAGCTTGTACATCATGTATTATTAAAGTTTCTGCACCGCGTGTTTGCAATGTAATCAGAGGCAACGCTGTAGCGTTGCCTATAGTAAAGGCCATACGGCTCCAATGTTTTATTATTTATTTATTATTTGTTTGTTTTTTTCTAGAGGCACTTCATATGGAAGGGTTTGTCGTAGAAACTTCAAAGGGGGCTCATTCGATTGGAAATCGTAGTTCTAGTGCCCTTTTTAATAGTCGAAAGTGATTGGAGGGCAACTAGCCCCCCCCCACGCCCATTATTCCCCCAAACACATCCAATCAAAATTTTGAGATAGCCATTTTGTTCAGCGGAGTTGTTTTCCAGATAGAAAATATATTTTTGAGGAGGAAACTCCCCCACAACCCTCAGGGCAAGGGTTGTAAGTTATGCCCTGGGGGCATATAAGGTTTTTTTAGAAGGCATTGTAGTAGAAACTTCAAAACAGGCTCATTCGAATGGAAATTCAAAGGGCTAGTCCCCTTTTTAATAGTCCAAAGTGATTGGAGGGCAAGTAGCCCCCCACGCCCATCATTTCCCCAAACTTATCCAATCAAAATTTTGAGATAGCCATTTTGTTCAGCGTAGTTGATTTCCAGATAGAAATTATGTTTTTGAGGAGGAGACTCCCCACAACCCTCAGGGCAAGGGTTTTAAGTTACGCCCTGGGGGCATATAAGGCTTTTATAGAAGGCTTTGTCGCAGAAACTTCAAAGGGTGCTCATTCGATTGGAAATCGAGAGTTCTAGTGCCCTTTTTAATAGTCGAAAATGATTGGAGGGAAACTAGCCCCCCCCCACGCCCATCATTCCCCCAAACACATCCAATCAAAATTTTGAGATAGCCATTTTGTTCAACGTAGTGGATTTCCAAACAGAAAATATATTTTTGAGGAGGAAACTCCCCCACAACCCTCAGGACAAGGGTTTTAAGTTACGCCCTGGGGGCATATAAGTTTTTTTTAGAAGGCATTGTCGTAGAAACTTCAAAACAGGCTCATTCGATTGGAAATTCAAAGGGCTAGTGCCCTTTTTAATAGTCGAAAGTGATTGGAGGGCACCTAGCCCCCCCCCCCCCCCAACGCCCATCATTTCCCCAAACTTATCCAATCAAAATTTTGAGATTTTGTTCAAAGTAGTTGATTTCCAGACAGAAATTATGTTTTTGAGGAGGAGACTCTCCAACAACCCTCAGGGCAAGGGTTTTAAGTTATGCCCTGAGGGCATATAAGGTTTGTATAGAAGGCGTTGTGGTATAAACTTCAAAAAAGGCTCATTCGATTAGAAATTTAAAGGGCTAGTGCCCTTTTTAATAATCGAAAGTGATTGGAGGGAAACTAGCCCTCCCCTCCACGCCAATCATTCCCCTAAACACATCCAATCAAAATTTTGAGATAGCCATTTTGTTCATCGTAGTTGATTTCCAGATAGAAAATATGTTTTGACGAGGAGACTTCCCTAAAACCCTTGGGGCAAGGGTTTTAAGTTATGCCCTGGGGAAATGTGAGGTTTATATAGAAACCATTGTCGTAGAAACTTCAAAAAAGGCTCATTCGATTGGAAATTCACAGGGCTAGTGCCGTTTTCAATAGTCGAAAGTGATTGGAGGGCAACTAGCCCCCCCCCTACGCCCATTATTCCCCCAAACACATACAATCAAAATTTTGAGATAGCCATTTTATTAAACATAGTTTTAAGTTCTGGAAATTAGGTCTTTGAGGATGACAACTGCCCCACGGCCTTCAGGACGAGGGTTGTAAGTTATGCACTGGGGCATATAAAGTTTTGTATAGACAACGTTGTCGTAGAGACTTCAGAAAGGGCTCATTCGATTGGATATTTAAATAGCTAGTTCCCTTTTTAATAGTCAAAAGTGATTCTAAGGCAACTGACACCCCTTCCACGCCCACCATTTCCCCAAACACATCCAATCAAAATTTTGGTATAGCCATTTTCTTCTACGTAGTTGAAAGTTCTGAAAAATATATGTTTGAGCAGGACACTCCCCCCAGAGTCTCCATTGGGCAAGGGTTACAAATTATGCCCTGGGGGCATATATGGTTCTTATGGAAGGAATGCTCGTATAAACTTCAGAGAGGACTCATTTGATTGGAAATTGAAAGTTCTAGTTCTCTTTTTAAGTGTTAAAAGATATTGGAGGGTAAGCAGCTCCCCCACCCCCAAACCCTTTCTCCCAAATGCATCCAATAAAAATTTTAAGATAGTTATTTTGTTAAAAATAGTTCAAAGATCATATAATAAAAATTACGGTGTCGACACAACTCACCAGGGCCCAGGGGAAGGCGTTTTAAGTTATGTCCTAGGGGGATATTTGGTTCTTATGGAAGGGATGCTTGTAATAACTTCAAAGAGGGATAATTTGATTGGGAATTGAAAGTTCTAGTTCACTTTTAAAGAGCGAGAAGATATTGGAGGGCATCTAGCCCCCCCCCCCTCCAGGCTCTTTTTTCCTCAAACCCATCCGATAAGACCTTTGAGATAGCTTTTTTTTAAATAGTTCAAAGACCATATAAAGAAACTCAGGGGTCAAAACAGCCCCCCAGGGCCCGAGGGCAGGTGTTGGCTTTTGGGGGTTCATATTGAAGGGATGCTCGTAAAAATTCAGAGATGGCTCATTTGATTGGAAAGTTAAAGTTCTAGTTCAGTTTTTTAAGTAAAAAGAGATTGGAGGCCCCCCCACGCCCCTTTTTCCACAAATGCATCCAATAATATTTTGAGATAACCATTAAGTTAAAAATTGCTCAAAAGTCAGATAACAAAAACTCAGCTGTCGTTACAATCCCCAAGGGCCCGGGGGCAGGCGTTGTAAGTTATACCCTGGGGCATATATTGTTCGTATGAAAGAAATGCTCGTATTAACTTAAGAGAGGGCTCATTTGATTGTATATTGAAAGTTCGAGCTAACTTTTAAATAGTAAAAAGAGATATAAGGGCAGTTAGCCCCCCCCCCCCATGTCTTGTTTTTCAAAACTCTTCTGCTAAAAATTTTGAGATCGACATTTTGTTAAAAAATAGCTCAAAGGTCGGATAAGAAAAAATATGGTGTCAATAGAACCCCCCAGGGCACAGGGGAAGGCGTTCTAAGTTATGCCGTAAGGGCATGTATGGTTTTTATGAAAGGGATGCTCGTATAAACTTCATAGAGGGCTCATTTGATTGGAAATTGAAATTTCTAGCTTACTTTTTAAGAGTCAAGAGAGTTAAGCTATCCCCCCCCCACGCTCTTTTTCCCAAAAACCGTCCGCTTATAATTCTTAGAACCCCAGTGTTTTTTAGTTTTTTCAAAAATTGGAAAACACAACCGCCCCCCATAGCCCGGGTTCTGAGCGGTTCAAGTGTTGTCCCGGGGGTGACGATCGTTCTTATGAAAGAGATGTTCGTATAAACTTTAAAGAAGGATCATGTGATCAGAAACTGAAAGTTTTAGTTCCATTTTTAAGAGTCAATAGAGGTCCCAGGACAACTAGCCCCCCCCACACCCTTTTTCCCCCAAGCCCATCCGATAAAATATTATAATACCCATTTCAATAAAAATAGTTCAAAGGTCAGATAAGAAAAATTCCTGTGTCGACGGAACCCGCTAGGACCCAGAGGCAGGCATCATGAGTAACACTCTAGGGACACATATAGTTCTTATGGAAGGAATGCTCATATAAACTTCGGAGAGGGCTCATTTCATTGGAAATTGAAAGTTCTTGTTCACTTTTTAAGAGTCAAAAGAGATCAGATGGCAGCTAGCCCCCCTTCTCCACGCCCTAAATGCATCAGATAAAAATTATGAGATAGACATTTTGTTAAAAATAGTTCAAAGTTCTGATAACAAATATTTCCGGTGTCGACACAGCCCCCCGAGGGCCCGGGGGTAGGCGTTGTAAATTATGCCCTGGGGACATATATGGTTGTTATGGAAGGGATGCTCGTATAAACTTCCTAGAGGGCTCATTTGATTGGAAATTCAAATTTCTAGCTTACTTTTTAAGAGTGAAGAGAGTTAAACTATTCCCCCCCACGTTCTTTTTTCCCCAAACCTGTCCGCTAAAAATTTTGAGATAGCCATTGTTTTGGAAATTTTTCAAAAATTATATAACAAAAACGCCCCCCAGCGCCCGCGGGATAGGCGTTGTAATTGTTGTCCTGGGGGCTTATCTCGTTCCTATAAAAGGGATGCTTTTATAAGCTTTAGTGAGGGATCTATTGATTGGAAATTGAAAGTTATATTTAACTCTTCAAGTGTCAAAAGATATGCGAGGGCAACTAGCCCCCCCCCCCACACCCCCTTTTTTCCCCCAGCCCATCCGATAAAATTATTATAATACCCATTTCATTAAAAATAGTTCAAAGGTCAGATAAGAAAAATTTCTGTGTTGACGGAACCCGCTAGGACCCAGAGGCAGGCATCATGAGTAACACTCTAGGGACACATATAGTTCTTATGGAGGGAATGCTCATATAAACTTCGGAGAGGGCTCATTTCATTGGAAATTGAAAGTTCTTGTTCACTTTTTAAGAGTCAAAAGAGATCAGATGGCAGCTAGCCCCCCTTCTCCACGCCCTAAATGCATCAAATAAAAATTTTGAGATAGACATTTTGTTAAAAATAGTTCAAAGCTCTGATAACAAAAAACTCCGGTGTCGACACAGCCCCCCCAGGGCCCGGGGGTAGGCGTTGTAAATCATGCCCCGGGGACATATATGGTTTTTATGGAAGGGATGCTCGTACAAACGTCCTAGAGGGCTCATTTGATTGGAAATTGAAATTTCTAGCTTACTTTTTAAGAGTGAAGAGAGTTAAACTATCCCCCCCACGCTCTTTTTTCCCCAAACCTGTCTGCTACAAATTTTGAGATAGCCAGTGTTTTGGAAATTGTTCAAAAATTAGATAACAAAACCGCCCCCCAGAGCCCGGGGGATAGACGTTGTAAGTGTTGTCCTGGGGGCGTATATCGTTCTTATGAAAGGGATGCTCGTATAAACTTTAGAGGGGGCTCATTTGATTGGAAATATAAAGTTCTAGTTCAATTTTTAAGAGTCAAAAGATATGCGAGGGCAACTAGCCCCCCCCCCCACACACCCTTTTTCCCCCAAGCCCATCCGATAAAATATTATAATACCCATTTCAATAAAAATAGTTCAAAGGTCAGATAAGAAAAATTCCTGTGTCGACGGAACCCGCTAGGACCCAGAGGCAGGCATCATGAGTAACACTCTAGGGACACATATAGTTCTTATGGAAGGAATGCTCATATAAACTTCGGAGAGGGCTCATTTCATTGGAAATTGAAAGTTCTTGTTCACTTTTTAAGAGTCAAAAGAGATCAGATGGCAGCTAGCCCCCCTTCTCCACGCCCTAAATGCATCAGATAAAAATTATGAGATAGACATTTTGTTAAAAATAGTTCAAAGTTTTGATAAGAAATAACTCCGGTGTCGACACAGCCCCCCGAGGGCCCGGGGGTAGGCGTTGTAAATTATGCCCTGGGGACATATATGGTCGTTATGGAAGGGATGCTCGTATAAACTTCCTAGAGGGCTCATTTGATTGAAAATTGAAAGTTGTAATTCACTTTTTAAGGGAAAAAAGTGATTGGAGGGCAGCTTGCCTCCCCCCACTCCATTTATTTTTTTCCCAGAGGCACTTCATATAGAAGGGGTCGTCATATAAAATTCAAAAGGGGCTCATTCGATTAGAAATCGAGAGTTCTAGTGCCCTTTTTAACAGTCAAAAGTGATCAGAGGGAAACTGCCCCCCCCCAATTTGATGTAGCCATTTTGTTAAAAATAGTTCAAAGATCATATAACAAAAACTCCTTTACGCATGGTCATTTCGTTAAAAATAGTTCAAAGGTCAGATAAGAAAAACTCCTGTCAACACAGTCCCCCCCAGGGCCGGGGAGGCGTTGTAAGTATTGCTCTGGGGGCATATATGGTTCTTATGGAAGGTATACTCGTATAAACTTCAGAGAGGGTTGATTTGAATGGAAATTAAACGTTGTAGTTCATTTTCTCAGAATGAAAAAAGATCGGAGGGCAACTAATCCTTCCCGCCCTCCACGCCTTTGGGTGTATCGGATGGACAAACCCATCTGATAAAAACTTCAGGTGATCATTTTGTTAAAAATAGTTCAATCATCAGATATTAAAACTCCAGGGTCGACACAATTCCCCAGGGCCCAGGGACAGGCGTTGTAAGTTATACTCAGTGGATATACATCAAATATTCAATTTGATGTTGTTTATACTTTCCAAGATTGTTCAAGACGCATATTGTTTTCAGTAAAGCGCCAATGACGCAGTAGGTTTTAGACTTTTACAGTGAGAGAAGGAGGGCATACCCAAACTCTTATTTGTGGTGATTTTGTTCGTTTCAAGCTTGATTTGCATATTCAATTTAAGTTTCAGTCGTTTTAAGATTTATTGATTGATTTACATTAGTATCTATTGTATGTTTGTTTACATTGATTGTTTATTTAATTTCTGTTCGTTCTGATTTTCATTTATGCTTCCATAGGAAAATATTTTTTTTCGTTTTAAGCTTGATTTTCATATTCAATCTAAGCATTAATCGCATTAAGATTTATTTATTCATTTATACGTATTATTACTTGTTGTATGTTTTTGCTATGGTTGTTTATTTAATTTCTGTTCGTTTTGGGTTTCATTTATTCTTTAATAGTAATTTCTGGTCGTTTTGAGTTTGAATTTTAAAAGGTATTTGTATCTGCTGAGCTTAAGTTTAAAATGGCCTTTACTTTCTTTGAAAAACTTATTTTTCGGAAAGTTTGTTTTGATTAATTTTTGTTCGTTTTTGATTGCAAAAAATTTCAAGTTTTTAAATATTCTTTATTTCAAAATCAAACTTAAAAAAAAATCAAATATTCATCAAAGTATCAAAACTGATATTAAAGTAACAATATCAAAGGGAAAAAATGGGTTTGTGTCAACCTCGGACTTTTTATTATCTGATGTTTGAACTACTTTTCACAAAATTGCTATCTCGAAATTTTTATCGGATGGGTTTGGGGAAAAGGGGCGTGGGGGACTAGCTTTAGCTTCGGTCTGTTTTCACTCTTTAAAAGTGAACTAGAACTTTCTATTTTCAATCAAATGATCCCTCTCTGAATTTTATATGAGTATCCTTCTATAAAAACCATATATATCCCCTGAGTATAACTTACAACGCCTGTCCCTGGGCTCTGGGGAATTGTGTCGACCCTGTAGTTTTAATATCTGATGATCGAACTATTTTTAACAAAATGATCACCTGAAATTTTTATCAGATGGGTTTATCCATCCGATACACCCAAAGGCGTGGAGGGCGGGAAGGGTTAGTTGCCCTCCGATCTTTTTTCACTCTGAGAAAATGAACTACAACGTTTAATTTCCATTCAAATGAATCCTCTCTGAAGTTTATACGAGTATGCCTTCCATAAGAACCATATATGCCCCCAGAGCACTTTTTCGGAAAGTTTTTTTTTAATTAATCCTGAGAAACGTTCATGAGGCTACCCACATTGTTGCATTCAAACCCTGGGTGAAAAAATTCTTCTTCGCAAAAATTCATTTTTTTTCTCTTATCTATTTCTCTTTCCTTTCTTTGAGTTTTCTTATATCATTATGTGGATCTAAATATTGTTTACCGCTTTGTGCTTACAGCTTTGCATTTTGTTTACAACTCTGGCGTTTTCCATATTTCTTTTTCATATTTCACTCTTTCCGGTTTGGGCAATTCACACTGAGCATATCCTTAACATGTCTTCAAATAATTTCCTTTCGTCTCTTGAATATTCCATTATTAGAATAACACATTACTAGAATATTATCGCAATCTCTTGAATATTCCCTATATTATTTTTCTTTTTTATTAATCTACAAAATATGGTTTAATTATCAGGAGAAATTTGGTTTACTTAGCCTTGAATATGATGAGAACCATTGCATGGATGTTCCTGGCATAACTATGAGTCATGTCGCCTTAGCTAAAATAGTACCGACTGTCAAAGATTGGTTAAATAATTTATATACAACTCATGAATATATTGATATTGGAAGATGTGTGCCAAGATTTGCAGGAAGTCCATGTACCTGGTCCTATGAGGCACTTTTTTCACGTACCTGGTAACGTACCTGGTCCTTATCTTTTTCCACATGCTTACAGAGCGGTGTAACTATACTTCTTATATAAAAAAAAAAAATTATGTTCACTGTGCACGGTGCAAGCATTACACCTGCTAGTTAATAAGATCCCAAGGACTTTCCACTCAGATGTAACAAACTATGTTGCAGATTTTTTGCTAAAAAAAAAATTTACTTTGCTAAGTTTTAGGCCAATCTTGTGAGCAAAGCAATTTATAATTTAGCTCATTGATTGTAATATGAACTTACTATAAAAAAAGATCACTAGGATAGGTTACAACAGCATGGGCATTAGATTTATCAATCGAATTTAACAGCCCCCCTCCCAAAAAAAAAAATGGTTCCTACTGTTTAAGAACAGTTATAAATTCGTGTCTTTAACCCCAAATTGTTCAAAAATACGTCAACAATACATTTTTTCGAAATTTTTCAACAATACATTTTTCCACAAATGTGAAATCTATAGTACTGCCCAATGTCCCGGTAAACGTTGGTATACATTTTTAAATAAATGTTTAAAGGAGCCTTTTTATATAGAAATTTTTCCAGGAGAATCTATGAGAATTTTGTTCATTTTGCCAAAATTTTGCCAACACAAAATTATATAGCAACTTCACTTTCTTTTTTTTATGGAGTACAAATAACGCCAAAATAAAAAAAAAAGAAAGAAATGCCCTCTGGAGCCATCTTAATTCTATTCATTTTCTTATTTATTTTGTTTTTTTCGTCGTTTGAAAATTATGAAGCTTTCAGGGTAGTACCACATCCTCGTCAGTGTTGCCATGCTGAACCATGAAAATGGCCAAAACTGATTAGTTAAATCTGACTAGGCTTTTCGTCCATAAAAATTCAAGAATTAATAATTTGTTGATTACCAAAGATAACTATAACTTCAAAGAAAAGCTACACCTTCTTAAGCAGTGTCGTGCCATGTATTTTTAGCTTGCTTTTTACTTATTTTTCATTTTTCTTCTTTTTTTTCTATTTGGCACCAGCTACTACCAAAAAGACTTTTAAAAATGTATATATATAGTTGTGTAATTTTCCCCTTAATAAATTAGACCAATCAATTTTCACATTCACTGTCCTAGGTACTTTAAAAGAATTTATCTACCTCAATCTTTTAAAATTTCCTTTAATGTTTTTTTTCTTCTTTTCTTTTCTTTTTTTACTGTATGCTAGTGTTTATTCTCCTTCATCTTTATTTCCTATTTATTGTTTTATTTAGGGTATTATTAGTGGTTCTTTTAGTGCTTTATTATTGTGTTGTAGGGCCCAAAACAAGCCAAGCTTCTTGAGCCAAATAACGTTTTTATGTTTGTAATAGTGCTTTAGTATTAATAAAATGATTGATTGATGATTGAAATTAAAACAACAACATATAAGAAAAACCTTTTTGATTGTCTTTAAAAAGCCTTAAAAGCCTTGGCAAAGCCTATAATGGCTGGCGTCACCAGCTAAGAAGCAATTACGACAAAGTGAACAATGCTGAGTCCTTCTATGACCGAAATAAAAATTATTAACATCACCATGTACATCTTTAGAGGCATTATTTCATTACCGCAATTGAATAAGAAATTCTTATTCCTCCTTTTAACATTTGGGTCTATCTGTAATTCGGCTCATTAAAAATTAAACTGACAAAACATTGTTAGGCGGCTTTTTGGTAATACGGCAACAGGCCTTTTGTCAACGTTCGTGGCATTGGGATCATTTTCAGCTACTAATTGAGTATCTTTATAAGAAATTTGACAACGTGAGTTTACCAAATATAAGACTGATTTATTAAAAACAAAAATTCCTTCTTACCTTTATCATGACTTTCTTGAAAACATCTCTATTTATAGTACATTTGAACAGGGTTCTTTCCTTAATAAAACAGAAAGTGTCAATTAACTGGCCATCAGTGTGGTGGTAGTCCCAAGATCTCTGTGCTCCTCCACAAACAATAGATGTCATTGTTCGCTCTCCGCCTTCAGTTCTTATGAAGAAATGATTCTGAGAGCAAATAAGAATAACAATATAAAATAAAAAAATAATATAAATAAAACACACATATTATCTTTGTATCAACAGACGGGAAAAGAAGAGGCAATTAGGAAAACTAAGTTAGATGGAGACTATTCTTGACCATGATTTCGCAAGCTAGGGCGGGGGGGGGGGGGGCAGTAGTTTAGAAAATATTAAACGTTTGTATGAAGAATGTTTTATTTATTTATACAAAAATCCGAATAACAAGTAATAAAATTAAGCTCTACCAACAAAAGGAAACAACTAGGTCAGACTCAAATTACTAGTCAACAGAGGAGGATATTAAGACAACTAACTTGATTTTTAGCCTAACTGGGGGGGGGGGTAAGAAAGCTGAAACCTGTTTTAGACTGGTCAATACAAGGTGATCCTTCCCCCACTGGTGCTTAGGATTTTGATACATATTATTTAATAGTTACGAGTCATAATTGAAGGAATTTTCAAATTGTGAACCAATCATTAGATAAATTTTATTATATTATGAATGAAAAGCTTGATCTTTTTTGCCCATATAAGAGCCCGAGAGGAAAGAAACTTACCCCAAAAAAACCTTGGATAAATGAATCACTTTTGAGATCTATTAATGAGAAAAATCGTTTATATAAAATTAGAATAAAATATCCCACGGAAATAAATATCCCGCGTTTTAAAAATTATAAGAATATGCTGGTCAGGATCCTGAGAGTAAGTGAAAGACTTTATTATGAAAAATCTTTTCGAAATTCAGATTCCCCTAGAAAAACTTGGAGTTTGATTAAAGATAAAATTGGAAGAAATAAAAAGTTGTTACACCCTGAAGTGTTATTTGATATTAATGGTAAAGAATTTAGAGGACCACAAGCTGTTGCTAAGAAGTTTAGTGAATATTTTGCTAGTATTGGATCATCTGTTGTTTCAGGAGAAGTTGACCTTTCTTCCCCAAGGTCGCATAAAAAATATCTACCGCCCACTGAAGATACGAGCATATTTATGGCCCCGGTTACTTTTGCAGAATTTCAAAAGGTCATTAAGAATTTAAAAAATGGTAATTCATTGGGATATGATGAACTTTCAACTAATTTGCTAAAAAATATTGCAGGTGTAATTTTTGAACCATTGCTTCATATTTTAAATTTATGTATTTTCTCAGGTACATTTCCTAAAAGATGGAAAATTGCACGTGTAATACCATTGCATAAAAAAGGAGATAAATCTGATACAAATAATTATCGTCCTATTGCAATTTTATCACCATTGTCTAAAGTATTGGACAAAATTTTAAAAGGAAGGATTACTAATTATCTAGATAAAATAAATTTTTTTACCAAATATCAGTTTGGATTTAGGGCAGGCCATTCGACGGAACAAGCAGTTGCAGCTCTTGTATTAGAAATAAATGACTGCTTAGATAGTAATTCTCATGTATCTACTGTTTTTTATGATGTTAAAAAAGCATTTGACACTTTAAACCATGAAATTCTTTTTGATAAAATGGAAAATTCCGGTATAAGAGGGAAAGGACTAGATATAATAAGATCATACCTTTATGGACGTAAAATCGTGGTAGATGTTGATGGACATTTGTCTAGTTTAAATGATCTTGAAGATATTGGTGTCCCACAAGGATCGGTATTAGGTCCGCTTTTATTTTTGATGTATATTAATGATCTTCCACGATATTTGCAGGGAAATAATGGTCTTGCAATTTTATTTGCAGATGACACAGCTGTTTCTGTTAAAGCGAAGGATTCATCTACATTAATTCAAAATTTGTTTAACACTGTTAGTTCAGTTAATCGATGGTTTGTTTCTAATTATTTAGTACCGAATTTTAAGAAGACTGAATTTATGGTTTTTGGTCATTCAAAACGTGCTACTAAAAAAATTTCATGTCAGGAGCTTCAAGTTGGTGAGCATAAAATACGTAGAGTTCAATCGTATCGTTATTTAGGAGTTTTTATTGATCCCCTTTTGTCATTTCAAACTCATATTGATCATTTAAGGGTGAAACTTTCGCAAAATATTGGGTCTATGTATCGTTTGCAACATATTTTTCCATTTTAAATTTTAAAAATAATTCATCATTCTTTGATTGCTCCTTATTTAAATTATTGCAAAATTATTTATTTAAATACTTTTTGGACGCATATAAAACCCCTACAGATCCTTCAAAATAAAGCAGTGAGAATACTTGGAAATTTTTTACATCGTCCATCAAAACTTAGAGATGCATCGGAAAATCAAACATTATTTCTTTTCTTGAATTTATTAGATCTGAAACATATAAGAGAACTTAATATATCAATATGGCATTTTAAAATACAAGATCCTAGTAGTTATTTTTATGAAAAATCTCTGTTGATTCTGCCCCCTCCTTCGGCTCTTAGGTGTTCTGGAACATATCGAATTCCCTTTGTTAATTGTGAAAGATCTAGATTTTCAATTAGATACCAAATACCATTTATTTCAAATAAATATAGGCTGAAAGATAGAATTCAAATTGAGGCATCATTTCGGCAAATATCAGTTCTAAGGAAGAAAATATTAAAATTATGTATTGACCTGTGATGGTGGAATAGAAATTTTTTTATTATTATTATTTTTTTTTTTTTTTATATTTGTTACCCATGTTGGGATAGCCTTCCGTGCCTCACTTGTCCAGCGTTTGTTTTCTTTATGTTTGTTATGTTTTTTGTTTTTTTTTCTTTAACCAGGTTTTTTTTCTTTATCTCTTTTGTTATGATGAGAAAATGTTTTTTTGTTTTGTTTTTTTTGTTTTTTAACCAATTTTACGAGCTTTGCTCTCTGTTGGGGGTATATGTTTTTTGTTATGTTGAATTAATTAAATAAACAGTAAACAGTAAACAGTTTAAATGATAGCCTAATTTGAAAATTCGAGACTTTTAAGATTTCGTTTCTTCGTTCTAAAGCAGATGTAGGAGATAGCCCCAATTTAGCTCCTTTTCTTTCTTCAGGCATACACAAAATTTATCCGTTGCTTTCTCACAAAATTACTGCCTGAGGCCAATAGAGCTACGCACGCTCCTCATCGATCCTAATCTAGTCAAAGCTTCTCTCTTTACGCCCTCCCAAGAAGTTCCTATTTCCCTTGAATCTTTTCTTGCGACATCCACCCATCCAAATCGGGGACAACTTCCTTTTCATTTGGCCCTAGACGGCTGACCAACAAGGACAATGATTTGCAATTTGTCATCCTTCGTCCACAAAACGTGTCTTAGTCATCTCAACCTTTGTCTCTTTATAGCCCTCGAAAGCTGGATTGAACCACATTTTTCGTACAGCATACTGTATAAGATACGGTCAGTCAGTCGAGTACCAAAAACAATCCGTAGACTTCGGTAGCATAGTTCTGAATAAAACGACTTATGAATATCTTTCTTCATATTCATCATGGCTTCTTTGAGTCTAAAAACATTCCCCGTACTCTTGTAAACACCCTTTTCATTAAAAAACTACAAAGAAAAACCATTTTTATTTGTAGTTTAAAAAAACATTTTTTTAACTTAAAAAAATACATTGAAAAAAAAATGCTTAGAAAAAGCATTTTCGTTACGTTTTTACGAGCCGGAAAAAAATGTCGGCAAGAGCGATTTAAACTCTGTACCCTCCCCCCCCCCTGGATACGGCCTTGACAAGAAATCAAGAGAAAATGCAAAATTGCTTGGCTTGTGGAAAGTACGAGCATTCGAATTGCCCGTTCTCAACAAGTTAAGGCTTACAGGCCGGCTGGTATCAATACAACTCTTCCTGCTTTCTCTAGCTGTTTCCTCCACTAGGTAACAGTACAATTAACATTTCCTATTATATACCAAAATAAATCAATTCTACATCCCTGCCACATATAGCAGATGTTAGTTGGTTTCCAGAATTGTTTAATTTGATAATGTGACTTTCATCAAGAATGAACCCCTTTTCGGGGGTGTCTTGGGCGGGGGGGGGGGTGAGTTTGAGACAATGCATTTGCTGGAACTCTTGCTCATGTCTTGTTTTTTCTGTTCACATTATTGGGAAGTCAAGAGGTCTTCCGAGAATCTAACCAATAAAACCCACATCTTCGGATATATGCTTTTTTAATCAAATCATATGGCAATTATCAGAAATAATAGGACAATTCGCAAAATATACAAATAAAAACCAGACAAAATAAAAGATTCCTGATGCATGCATGCAACTAAGAGGTGGGAGACAAAGCGCAGAAGTAAAGGAGTCAATATAACAGTACAATAATTACGCAACAATCTACGTTGGAGTTGGAAACGCATTGATCAGAACATAAAAAATGCGATTGATGTTTCTACGTTTAAGAGTGTAATTAAGAAAACGCTTTTTAAGAGTTTAATATGTGTTTTTTGGAGGTAGGGATGTAAATGGATAATAAATAACTATGACTTCTCAGGGCATGAACCATTTGATGAAATTGTTTGTTAAACGGTTTATGGTGTCGATTAGGAATTATGCATTAAACTGTTAGTTTTTTTGTGTTGTTTTTTTTCTAATTTTGATTTTAGTGTATATTTTGCTACCCTCTTGGACAAGTTTTTTACTTCTTTGCGTGGCCTTTAAACTGTGGTTGTTGTCTATTTGTTTTAATAAATTTCTCTCTCTCTCTCTCTCTCTCTCACTTTCTCCCTTCAATCTGATTTTGTTTTGTCACTTGTGAATGTTAAGTAATTTCTACGAAACCCTAAACAGATATCAAACATAAACTAAAAAATGTACAAATTAATAATCAACATCGATTTTAAACAATTATATTTGTGACCTCAATAAAAAAAATTAATAAAAGGATATATCTTAACAAATAAATAGGCTGGACTAGGGTATAAAATATTTTAAGAGTAATCACCTTGATATAAACATAATTTACTATGGTATTTTTTTTTTTTTTTTGCAACCATGTATTCTCTTAGCCTTGAATATATACTTCACGTTTTTTTTTCAAATGTATCTCTTCTATCTTCACACTGTCATCTAAGCATGGTATTTCGTCTTAACAGCCCTCAAGTTCTTGATGATCTTGAAATAAAATCTGTTATGACATTTTAGAATAGTTCAAAGTTTCAGGAAGTCCCCTAACTTGCCCTTCTTCAACATTTTGGGTTTGCAACCGTTGCTTCTTGCTGACAAAATTGCTAATGAAAACCTGAAGATACAACATTAGCGATCCTTTCAAGTCACACAACCTCATTCGTCTTAACAATCCTCAAGTTCTTGACGATCTTGAAATAAAATTGGCTTTGAAAGTTTGGAACAGTTTTGCTTCTTGCTGACAAAATCGCTTATGAAAACCTAAAGATACAACACTAGCCAATTTTCAGCATGAAAACGTAGCCCCAACTGCCAAACCCTCAACAAACACAAATGAGAGCTGAATTCAACACTTTCACGGAAATGTGTACCAAAACTTTTTCTATCTTCTCCTTTATTACGATTTTTTACTATGAAACTGACTTATTACGCCTACTAAAACATATATGTATATCTAGCACTGTTGCAGAGCAACACTACTGTGTTTCTGAATTTGGCTAAATCTGCAGCAATTTTCAGGAATAAAATACAAATCTCCTTTTTCCAGCCTTCCAAATAATATAAACAATAATAACAATTTAAATATCCGAACTCAGAAAGTAAACGTGTTAGTGATTATTTAATGCCAGACTCCTATAGAGTATGAAATTGTATCTTTGAGTCCTGAGGTCATAAATTTCCTTTTTATTTTTAGGACATAATTTTGGAAATATCAATGTCGGTATCCTAAATTCCGAATTTCAGTCTTTCATGAGACTTTCGATTCTGATCGAATTTCCTAAAGAATTTCATACATATGAGGCTGGGAAACCCAGCCAAACATTACAGGGTTATTTGCCTCCCACCACGCATTGCACTCCCGGGCTTAGGCAGCGAATCAGGAGATGGGTACCTGCCCTACACAGACCATAGGTCAGCATACGAAAAGGTCGTAAGAAAAGAGAGGCTTTGAACCATAAGCAGAATAAAACAAGTCTAGCTGCGGTCCTACTCAAAATTGGCTGAAGGGAAGGGGGAGTTTACAGAATCTTATTATCTGCAAATTTACTAGAAGTTGTTACTGTACCTCAGCCTTACTTGATAGAAAGTAAAGGCCAGTATCATATATCTTCCCATGGACAACCCGGACAAAATTTAACTTCTGCTGGGAACATGAGGAGGGGACGGTCCCCGTAACTCCCCCCCCTCCATAGAAGGGGGGTTACAGGTGTTGGCCAAAGACAAAACAGGCGAAGGCAAAAGTAGTTGCCCAGCAACTACTTTTGACACTTAATAAGAGCATTAGAATTTTCTGCTTCCTACTGAAGCATCCTAAGTTTCTTTAAGAATGCTTTCCATACAAAGTGGTCATTAAAAAATGAATATATAATACAGTGAAGACACTCGGCTCTTTACTAAGGCAACGGTAGTACGTCGCCTTTGATACGTTTCCCTATAATATTTTTATATTTTTTCATCTTTTTCTCCTTTTAGGGATTGACTTTAGCTGTTGTATGACTGCATTTTTTTATAATAATATATTTATTACATGTTTATTATATATAATATATTTATTGGAAAAAACACAGAATTGTACTCACTCCATAAAAACCAAGTTGAATATCATCTTGCACAAATCTTGAAATCCATCCATTTTTCTCATGCACTTCAGAGAGTAGAACCAAAGTATTGGTCTCTTTATCAAAATGGAATTTTTTTACTGAGCTGTCTCTACCAGCAGAAACCACTGTGCCACTATCTGTGTACATCAAGTCGCTGACCCCTTGTTTCCCATGCGCGTGTTTAAAGAAACATAGGGGTGCCTAAAATTCGAAATGAAAATTTTGATGCATGGAAAACTGCGGAGAACAAAATTGGACATATTGAAAAGAGAACTTATCAGCGGTTTAGCCATGATTCTATTCTAAAAGGGTTCTACACCAGTTTCCGTTTTACACTCAATAAGAAAGGACGAATACAACGACACAGTACGTAACTTTACCAATTTGAGGGGAGCCGTCAAATCCTTGACCTTTCCCGAGGTCCATGCATGATCTAGCGGCAATAAATAAAGAATAAGAAAAGAGTTATTTAATGAAATAATCAAGCAATTTTGTCCTATTAAGCATAGATCACTGCATGAAGATCCGTTGAAAAGGGGGAGAGGGATAAAAGAAGAGCTCGGCATACAAAATAAAAAAAAATGGAATTAGTATTTTAAAAGGCCAGCGGTAAAAATAATACAGAATAAAACAACATTTTGAACGGTTCAAAAAAGGGTATTAGAAAAAGAAACGAAAGAAGGAAGAGTAACCAAGTGATTCGCATAAAAAATCAACAAGGGATTTATAAAATCTAAATTCATAAGCAATAAATACAAACAAATAAATAAAGGGTTTCTTGAAATTACAACTAGATCGGTACACCAAGATCCGTAAAATAATGAAATTGAGAATTATTAATAGCAAACATAAAAATAACTAAATTTTAAACGGCCCTAATAAGGGTAATAGAAAAAGAAAGGAAGAAGAAAGAGCAACCACAGGTTTCTTATAAAATGTAAACAAGCGATTTCGTGCAATTACAAGAAAATGAGTTCATTAAAATCGATAAAAAAATCGAAATAATATATACTCATAGAAAAAAAACAAAAATAGGCATAACACATATATGTAACAGTAAAAAGAATGCCACAGCCCCCCCCCCCCCTCCCTACCCTCAAAAGAGGTATATACAAAAAAAATACTGAAAATGTAAAGGCATTTGCTTATATCATTACGGTGGGAAATAATATTCTAGAATATTAGAGAGAAGACATGTGAGAATTTCAACAAAATATATGTACTTTCTCATTATATAAAACCATATGTCTTTTTTTTGGTACAATACATGGCTAAATTAAGGTTAGGATTACTGACAGTGGTGAAGTAGCATGTTAAATAACAAGCAGTGGTATACCAAGGATGAAGAGAGAGAAGGGGAGGAACAACATCAGAACTTACAGTACGGTTTTTAGAAATTAAAAAAGTAAGGCCAACTTTAAAATAATTTCTGCGTTAAATTACGACTATAAATGTTTCTTCCGATCCCTTCTTATAGCACTTACGTTGTAAAAAAAAGGCTGCTTTAGATCTTTTGTGTAGACATTGGGTTTCCTTGATACTCCACATTCAGTACATTACTAGTCTCAGGAGGAGCTGAATTGTCTAGAGTTAAATTGTGGCTCCTAAGCGCAATAGAATCTCTAGAAACTTTAGATTAAATTTTAACTTACTACATATCCTAACTAGATTGAAAAAAAAAAAAAAAGTGGTTTGACCCTAGTCAGTACGTCTATCAAGAGTGACTTAGGTGTTTTGAACACGTCTACACACAAAGACGGTATCTCCATTTAAGCATTACTAAAGAATCAAAGGGGTGAGTAAAAAGTAAGATCTTTAAATAAGGACTGGAATGAGGATGAAGAAACAATCCTAACCCTTTAAAAAGCAAAACTTTAAACAGGGGGGAATAATGAATGTTAATAAAACTTTTGGCCTGAGGCTGCAAAAATTTTGCAGTAGTATGAACACAATAAGCTTCATGTCCCTTTTGCAAATTGTTGGTATGCTATTTTTCTGCGGTATTACGGTTTTAATGTTTCAACGTGAGACGCCAAATGTCCTGCCACTTGGTAGCTGAAATTCAGATTTTTTCAGCCTCCGAATTATTTCTCAAAATTTATTTCTCTTGTTTTTCTTTTAGACTAAATATTGCATTGAAAAGGCGTGAATAACTGAAGAAAATAGAAAGATTTCCTATTTTTTGAGCAAGTTTAGATGGTTCTTTATGAAAGAGCCTACGTAATATGCGACTCAGTGATTGGATGGATCTCAAACTAATGAATCTGATGATATGAGTATCTCGTTCTTTCCGTGCAACACTTGTAGCTCGTCGCAAAATCGCATGGTTCACAAGGAACATAAACCTTGATATTTAATCAAGTTAATATTAAATTGATTTGATATCTTAACAAGCTGAATGGCATTCTCATTAAAAATAGCTCGTTAATATTGACAGATTTCAATTTGATTTGTTATCCAGAATAATCTTAATTTTGCAAATTCCCCAATTGACATTGGCACATTAGTGTACGTAATAAGAGCAACTCATCCAGGAAAATAGAATTGGACTCTTTAGTCTTTTACATTTTTCTTTTTATTTGGCAATTCGATTAAACATATCTAGGGTTGAATATGACTTATTATTGTCTTTACTTTGCCTTACCTAAACTAACCTTACCAATTACTGCAATAAAATACATAAAAAGAAGCTCCCGGCGAAAATGAAATAAAATTTGCCACTAGATAGTGATACTCCTTGAAGACCATGTGCGTGCAAAGAAATTTTTCTTTGCAGACAAATTTCTGCAAAGAAAAAATTTCCCCGATATTTGTTCAAAGACGACCGTTTTAGGGAGAGTAAGCTAGAATACATCAAAATTGGATATTTTAGAAACAAAAGACATGTTTTAAATATTTTTTTGAGATATTTTTTTGGGCACTTCACCCTACAAATATTTCAAAATGTCCACAAACGTATAGATCATTATGGCTATTGAAAGATATGCATTTTCGTGACGTCACTCTAGAAATGCAAAAAAAACAAACAAGATAATTCAATTGCCAGCTGAGTATTTGCCGGTTCTAGGATGTTGACGGATGGTTCCAGGATGTTGACGTGCAGAGATGTAATTCAATCCCGATCGTCGATAGTGTGATTCGATATTGTGACTGCCGATATTGTGTCTGGTGACCCAGACAGCAAACTTAGAAACGCACTCTTTACTGCTATAAGAACATAGTTGGAATTATGTAAGTTAATAAGTCATTTTTTGCGTTTAAGGGAAGGAGGAGGGCCTCATTTCTGTCTGGTCAGCACAAAAGACTATTTCAGAATATCCACATACGTTTGTCGTATTATGGCTACTAAGATATGATCCATCTCTTGATTTCAATCTAAAAATGTGTTGAAGTCGTAAAAAATTCAATTACCAGCAGAGAATTTATCTGTTTCAGAACATCGACGTACAGAGATATATTACCATCTCGGTCACCAATAATTAGATTTGATGTGTCAGCAATCCAAGCAGCAACCGTAGAAACGCGCTCTTTGCTATTAGGAAGCTCCAACTTTGCTACTACGTTAGCTGTACCGGTGATTTCATCTAAAAGTAATCATTAACGAAATACTCAGAATCTTTACTAAATATTAAGTAAAACTTAATATTTTTATGTTGATTAATAGTAAACCTTAATACAGAATATCTATTAATATTAAAAATATTGATCATCAGAAGAAATACGTATCCATAATATTAATGAATTTTAAAGTTTGATATCAAATGTTAAAATTGAATTTAATATTAATGTATGACTAAATATTAATTAATATTTTACTAATGTACTCTACAAGATATTAAGAAAATGTTTCATCTTAAGGAAAATGTTGCTTCAGAAAAAGAATGGTAAGGGGTTATTGCAGGGGCGTAATTTTCTATGGAACAGGGGGGCCAACCGCCCCTCCCAGAACTCAGTTTACCCCCCCCCCATACCCTAGTTTGCCCCAGTGTTGCTTCATAAAATGAATGGTAAGGGGTTATTGCAGGGCGTAATTTGCTATGGAACAGGGGGGGGGGGGGCAACCGCCCCTCCCAGAACTCAGTTTTCACTGTCATTTTCACTTTATTTGGGAAAATTGGCTCCAACTTTGCCCTCTCCCCCCCCCAGGATTTTGACGAAATTACGCCCCTGGGTTATTCCAACATGGCTTTTGCTCAAGAGTCATTCATAACATAAAAGGTCATATGTCTTTTTTCTCTACACGATCGGTCTGGATTTCTTGAGAGAAAATGGTTAGAGTCGAATCACTGTGGTTTTATGGAAGGTATGGATCTCAGGCCAGATTGATGATTATGACATTATATTTTGGAAAACTGCGTATAATTTTTGTCTCAGAACAAAAGGAAGGTCAATCCTTGTGCAAGCACAATCCTTTGTGCTTGAGCAAGAACCAACAGTGTGGGAGTTGAAGTGAATTTTGATGGTCTCAAAGAGACCTCATCGGAAGTTTTTCCACCGAGCTTTTGCTTCCCTCAGCCATGTTTAAGGTTTCGAATGGAAAAATCCGTTCTAGTAGGCAATTGGGTAGGCAATAGTTTTAAACTGGATTTGGACTAAAGCCTAAAAGTGCTGAAAATTGGTTCCATTGCCCAATCACCAAAGTTTTTTTTTCTAATAATAACAAACAGAAAAATACAAACATAAAATAAAGGATCATTTTCCCTCGGGAACCAAAGTGATGCCATCTACAACTATTAGGCGTTTCGATCTTCCTATTTCCTACGTTTGGGACTCGGGCATAATAAACACATCAAATCCTGCTAAGCTTTAATATTCCTCTCGTTAGTAAAGACCCTTAACCTTTGCTCTTTTTTAGTAGTGCATTAGAAAGTTGGCACGCAGCAAGAAAATCAGCTTTTGACCAAAAACAAATAGACTTCTTTTCTTTATCTTGATCAATAGTCCTTGATGAGCTGACAAAAGAATGTGAAATCAGTTTTTCGTACAAATGTGAAGTTCGTTATAAAAAGAACATTTTGAAAATTTAGAAGGATTAACAATTTCCATGTTGTGACAAATATAGGGGAAAACTGATAATGTAAAGGTAAAGGTAAAGAATATGGTATTGGACTTTAAAGTCCCTACTGGCGGTGCCGATCTCCGTTTCTCGGTCCTTCAGCCATGATGTGCGATGGGGGTTGGGGGCCAACCATTCTGTGCTTTCGCACACCCGTCCTATTTACCTACCCCAGATTTCTCCGGGTACACAGTTAGAGCTGGATTAACTCCGGCTGAGCCTACAGATTCACGCCACTGACCCCCCTCCCAAACCAAATAATTGGATACACTAGGATTTGAACCCTCGCCTTCTCGGACAAAGAATCCTAAATCCAGCACACCAATCCACTCGGCTAGGACGGATCAAACTGATAATGAATACGTGAAAAATAGTTTAAGTCCTGAATCGGAGTAAAAACGAGCTAGTTCCAGTATGCATTTATCCCCCCCCCCTCTGCTAACTCTTTAGAAGAAATGCAGACAGGTAGCACCTTACTTAAATAAGAATGGGACAAAGTGGGCCCCGCGGACTCTCCAACATACCAACATATGACCTCATTCAAGTGCATATTTGTTGCAGAATCCATAAACTCATTGTCTAACTTTTAGTCCTTTTTTACTATTAAAGTTTTCATACTCTTTTTCACTCCTTTGAGCCTCAAAACTCTCACCCCTGCTTTCTAAAAAAAATTATGATCATACGTTTGTTTTAGATATGTTTTACGACTATTTATCGTAGTTATAAGCCCAGTTCTAATGGATCAAATCAGACGGAAAATTTTCAAAATTATGGTGACCAATGCCTAAAACATATGATAGACGATTTTGAAAAGCAATTAGGTTTAGTCATAATCGACGCTTTAGAAACCGAAAGAGGTTACTCGTTATTTTGTATGGGAATTATTACCTGAATTTGTTTCTTCGTTCTTCATTGTCGCTCTTTTTCTATTTCATTTTTTTAGTTCTTCCTTTTTTATTCGTGGGAAATCCCTGAACGACAGCAATACCATGTACATTTCTTCCCATTGGCAGACATGGATCTTTTTTTCATTGATTAAAACGAAACTTTCCGAAAAAGAAGTTTTTCAAAAAAATTAAAGACCCGTATTAAGCTTAGGACGAGCAGAAATAAAGTCCAATAATAAGTCAAATTCAGAATGACCAGTAATTACTATTATAAAATAGTAATAGCAAGGCATCCTCGGAGGCACAGTTATTAGACCTTTCAATTAGTTTGAACAAAATGTTTTTTTTTCAAAATTTTAATCAGTTGAGGGGAGGGTGCATTTAAAAAAGGAAAGGAGAGGGGGCTGCTTCCCCATAAATCCTTCTTCAACACCCCTCTTAATATACCCTGAAATTTTCAACTGAACACCCTCAGGCCGTTCCTTAGATATTTCTGATATGCCCTATTGACAACCAGCATGCACATAGCGTGTTATATTTGTTTGACATCCCTCTCAATATTTCCTTGAAGTTTCACCTGAATATCCTTGCCCTTTTTTTTAGACCCAGGATCAAATGTGCTCCCTTTTCCCAATAAAAACCTTATACTTGACAACAGGCAACTTGCATAACTTATGGTCCTTTCTCCGGAGGCTGTGAGAGGTATGTCCGCCCCGGAGGCTGTCAGGGGTATTTCAACCCCAGAGGCATAGGTATTTTACCTTTGGAGCATTTTAAAAAGATATCCATCTCAAAATTTTGGAGGGATGTCTTTGGGGAAAAAAGGTCGGGGGAGGGGGACTGGTTGCTCTCCAATCACTTTTGACTCTTAAAGGGGCACTAGAACTTTCAATTTCCAATCAAATGAGCCCCCTCCGAGGTTTATTCAATCATCCTTGGTGGCTCTGGGGGAAAATAAATAAGTAGCTAAAACATAAAACATAGAAATCTTATGGCTTTTTACAATAGGTAATGTTAGAAGCATTGCCACTTTTTTTATAACTCTGTTTTTCTATTGTTTTTTTTTTATTTTCTTTGCATAATTTGCCAGAAAGTTTTAGACAACGGAAGTAACATATAAAATAAGCCTAGCACTGGTTTATTAGAAATTAGCTTTCTGTGTTCCAATAATCGATAGAACGATAAACTGCCCAAAAATCTGAAAATCTTTCTTAGCCTCTGTATACAAAGGTTTAATGTGACCTCTTCCTGCAGCTTCCAGTAGAGGGAGGGTTGAACGCATAGGATTGGTGGTTTAAGTACTCGCTTGGGTACCTTATAACGAGGCGTTTTATAAAGATTTTTTTTTTTATTTCCGTCTTCTGCTCCAAATAGTAGTAGACAATGAAAGCTTTGGGTTTCCATTGGACAAATTTAAAAAAAAAGTGATTATTTTCTTTCTATCAGTATTCGTTTTATATTTTCATTACGTAGCTTATTCCTTATTGATTTTATTTTCATATTGGATAGCATAGTTATGCTTTCTTATCTTCTTGTATTTCCTGCAATTTATTTGTAATTCAATCTGGATTTAAGGGTGTTTACTCGCTTATGATTTGTATAGTGCTATAGTTTTGCATTAACCATGACCCCAAAAGGCTTTTAGAGTTAATAAATATAATATTATATTACAACGCGCTAAGAATATCTTGTTTCCTGAGTTGTGAAATCCAGCCGTTATAGATTCTGGCGCCATACCAGATTTAAATCACTCTGTGGGCTATGGGCTATGCGGTAGCCCACAGTACACTCTTGCTTCGGATTACAGTACTTAAACTTTTAACTAAAAATCACTTAACAAGTACTTACTTAAACAATTTTCTCTGATAAAAGATAGGATTTTGGAGGCAAAGTCAATAAACATATCCACTCACCAAGCATGATAAGATTCAGGATTCCATATTTTCCGCAGACAACGATAGACTGCTTGTCAATCCAGTGTAAAGAAACGACTCCTTCTTTCAAATATATGCTCGAGAGAAGCTTACCCGATTCGAGATCATCTACAAATACATTAAGATTATCAGGTTTAAATAAGATGCTGAAGAAATTCCAATTTAAACTTTTCCATTTAACCTTAAATTAAATACATACAAAGAGTTAACAAAATACTGCTTTCACCGCGATTTTATTAGTTGGTTGTATTATTTTAAATTGGTACCATTCCAAATTAGGGGCTCGTCAGAAGAAAACATCTTAATTTTACGAAAGTAGTACCAATAGATTATATATTTTATGCTCTTTTCGAATATTATTTTCGCACGTTTTTTTTCTACATTTCACCCAAACTTTTGCACCCTTGACATGCCCTAACTAAAAATCGACAAACACTGAAATTCTTACCTTACAATATGGGAGGACATCCTATTTCGCATATTTTCAAGTTTTATCCCTTTGCTTCAAATAATAATAAGCACGATAAATTATTAGCACTACACAAGATCATCAGGGGGGAGGGGGAATTGTCAGAAAAGCGACCAAGATATTCGGGAATAGTATAAAATAAGGAACCTAATACTACTACATTGCGGTGCAAACAATTTTTGATGGGATGCAGGGGTGTAAAAACTGGGGTGCAGTGTAAAAACGCAAATATGGCATTCGAAATGGGCATAAAATATTGTTGTCATATATTCAATAATAGTCGTTATCAGAAGATAAAAAAAAATTCGAAGAAAACAAACACTGAATTTGAACAACCTTACGCCCTTTCTCAACCAGAGATTCATCGTACAACTTTGAAAATTTGGGTACTTCAAAACCCTGAAGAAGAATCATCAGATATTTTAAAAAAAAATGGCCTACAGCTAGTTTTTCGTAGTCGTTTGAGCAACTGTATACCAATTAATAGACTGTACAAAAATATGATTTGGTTCATATAATTATATGAAGTTTTAAAAGAATAATTTGCTGCCAAAAATTGGTAGTCCTGCTGGGGCCAAACAAAGTGCCAAATGTGCTCTAATCACTAATGGAACAGGTTCAAGAAAGTAGGAAAGTAAGTAAGAAAGTAAAAAAGGGAAAAGTAAAAAAAGAAAGAAACAGAAAAAGTAGAAAGCAAGAAAGCGCGTTGGAAAGCTAGAGATGTCAAGAAAGTAGGTTCTTATGGGAGGGAGCAAAAGTATGAATAGAGTATGTCCACCTACTTTAAAGTGAGTGGGATGGGGAAGAAGCATCTGTAACTGTGTTTCCTTAGATGAGTCGGTGCTGGGACAAATTTTCGATTCCATAGGATTGAATTTGCGGTTGATTGATAGCAATGATCAGGCACATGCCGTGAGTAACTTCTAATATAAGCAGAATATGGAAGAGATTAATATAGCAAAAACAAAATTAGGTAAAACTTGACGAAATAAGTGGATATGTAAGAATTTATATTGATATAAAAAAAATATTTTATAAATTTAGTGAAGTTTGGCAAAATTGTTAAATTTTCAGCAAACTATTTTATAAAGAAACAATTAAAAGGAAACTATTTCGTCGCTATAAATTTTGTATCTGATATTTTCCTACTTCTAAATAAAAGCCAAAAATCCCTTTCTTAGCTGTCCCCAAAAGGAATATCAGCAGGGTAATGTGTGCTGAAATCAAAATTTGATCCTGCTTATCTACACTGTCCCACAGATCCTCTCTTTGGGAACACCTTAACAAACAATTTTCGGCAATTGTCTGCAAAGTGTGAAAATGCCGGATGCTTTCTTCCCCAATTACATTAATTACTGGAGTATTTCTTATCCGACCTGTCGGCCTAACACTAGCTTCCCCGGATGTAATCTGTAAAAGATAACAACAAATAATTATCCTGGGACTTGTTAACACAATGGTTAACTAGGCGAATAACATCATCAATCACGTGGACTCCCCAGTAAACATGGCTTATTTACAAATCCCAAGAGGAAAGCCAAATTTAACAATTACTGTCCCTTCTTGTTCTCTGAACATTTCGTATATTTTACATTTTTGAAAAGATTTGATTTTTTGCTTTCAAATGACGTCCCTTGTCCTGAATTTTCCAAAGTTAGCATGTGTAATTTATCTGACAACCAATCCAGACACTTTCAATAGTAACAACCTCTGACGTCATTTATGTCTTGTGAAACGCTAAGGATAAGTAATCAAGCTTGTTGAATAAGTAATCTTGGATAGTGCGTTCGAGCATCCCTTGTCCGACATAATGGTTTAACACCAACCTCTCCGGACGTAATCTATAAAAGATAACAACAAATACTTATCTGGCAACTTGTTACCTGAAATAATGGACAGCAAGGCGAACAACAACATTACTCATGTGCAATTCACTGTAAACGTAGCTTGTTACAAATCCCTCAAGGTTTGCCACAGTTTGCAATTAATTTCTCTTTGTTTTCTGCAATTTTGTATATTTTTTCAAATTTTGAGAACACTGAGTCTTTTATTTAAATACGACATCACTTATCCTGCACTTTCCGGGTTAGCAGGAGTAACTTATTTGACAACTAATCCAGACCCTCTCAAGTAGTAATGGTCTTAGACTCTGACGTTATTTACATCTAATTGAAACGAGCTAAGGATAAGTGTTGGGCTTGTCCGATAAGTAATCTTGGTATGCTCGAACGCACTAGGAATGCTCAACTGTATTGGATAATACAGGAATAATATACGAAACTTATTGATGTCATCTACATTTCGCTTAAAAACTATTCATAGATGGTGTTTAAAATATACAGACCCAGTATCTGAAATACAACACATTACCCGGTATAGGCGAACAACAACATTACTCATGTTTGCTTCACTGTAAACGTAGCTTGTTACAAATCCCTCAAGGTTTGCCACATTTTACAATTATTTTCCCTTTGTTTTCTGCAATTTTGTATGTTTTTCCAAATTTTAAGAACACTGTGTCTTTTATAAAATATGACGTCACTTATCCTCACTAATGCAGTTATATTCTACCAACCCTAGAAATAAGAAGGCACAAAAACATAATCTTAAGCAGAGATAAACTTACCTAAAAAATAAAAAAGAATGTCTCCCGCCATCTTTCCAAGACAGAGATATTTCTCTTCAGCCTTTACGAGTGTTACGTTTTGAACTTTAAAATCATTTAATATTTGAGTCCACTTGTTTTGGGCTTTCTTAAAAATGACTCCATTGCTATCAATGACCAACAGTTCTCCTGAGGGTAAGATGACCACGTTACTTGGATTTCCTGCATCAATTGAGGGGAAATCAAGTTTTTCTGTAACAAAAGGTTTTCTTTCTTCTATTTGCCAAGCAAATATTCCTCCATCATCACCACTGGAATACTACAAAATTGATATACAATGATGCAGAGAACCAGAGAAGAGAGAGAATAAATACAGAGAAAGATATGATAGAGAGAGAGAAAGAGAGAGAGAGGGGGATAACGTAAGACAGTTAGGGAGGGGGCCTAAATTGAGAGCTCTTGCCCTAAAACATTTTGCGGTATTTTCTATAATATCAATGTGTAAGATACGAGCATTTGCAGATCGCCATATGGTAATAGCGATTAATATATGATATGAATATAATAGCGAGCTTGAAAAATTCTTAGTTATAATCTTTAATATTTTATTTTCAGACAATTTTAAGCCTTAATTACCTTCTAATTTTGTCTTTAATATCAAACGAGCGATTATCCCATATAATAACCGTAATGATTTTTACAAAGCAAAATTTTCAAATTACCCAGAAATTACAGAAATTATTTATCGAGTGCAGGCATATCCTTGTTAATAAAACTAAATAGTCTGTCGAAAAATTTATGATATAATAAATGAAAAATCATCTTTTTTGCGAGTTTTCTTTTTAATCTGGGCTCTAAATTCATCTTCTTATCTTTAAAATTACAACTGGCTCAAATTCACGCTTACACTCGGTCATCATAACTTTCATATAGATTATTGCTGCTCATCATGTCTATGTAACTAGTCACTCATTAATCCACAGTTTAGGATCTATTCTATTATCTGTTAAAATTAAAATATAGTTGGCAAAACACATTTATTTACTACTTATTTACTTTTACCTACAAAACATTTCAATGGAGAAGCTATTAACGCTCTTTTTTCTAAATGATGGTGAGCAGGACACTTTTGATATACATTTTAATTTTCGCCTACAAAGTCGTGTAGTCTGGTGAAGAAGGTCCATCAGAATCAGTTGGTGACCAAGGATAGGTAGGATAAATTAGGCCCGTTGGCCTTTCAGGTACAGGTGGTATTCGGGCACAGCCGATGGGTGTATCAGGATATAATTCATATATTAAATTAAATTATAATTTACATATTATAATTCTTATATTAATATAATTCATATATTAAATGAAAATTGTGGTCGAAAGCATTTTATCTGGTTAAGCTTCTTAATCTCACTACATCTGACTGTTGAGAGATTTTTTTTTTCTTCTTAAGAAATAAGTGCTTCTCATTAAGGTGGACCAGTGGTGGTCAAAAGCTAAATATACATTTAATTTAGTCCTATGACGGAACAATAATACCTCAGTAAAAATTGTCTAGTAATGGTTCCGAATGTTTTTGGTACCCAAAAGCAAAAACCAACCTTTGACAATAAATCTGACTCGTTCTTCATGCTAATATAAATTGGTTAAGAATCTGCATTATTCTAATGGTTCAGAAACGGTATTAAATTAATACACTCCAAAATAACTTGGAAAATGAAATAAATGGCCGCAGTCCGTAATACAGTAATTCGTAAAATGCAGCAAATAAGTTTAATCCGAAGTAATTTGGATAATATAAATCATTACTACTACTACTAACAACTCACCGCAGCACCAAGCAGCCTGAGGCCAACACAGCTACGCATGCTCTCCCTCCATCCCAATCTGTTCAAAGCCTCCCCCTTTAGACCCTTCCAAGAAGTTCCCATTTCCCTCAAATCTTTCTGTAAGAAAACCTTCCACCCCAACCGCAGACGACCTGCTTTCCGTTTAACCCTAGACTGTTGACTGGAAAGGACAATCTTTGGCAATCTGTCATCCTTTATCCGCAGAATGTGCCCTAGCCATTTCAACCTTTCTCTCATTATAGCCCTAGAAAGCGGGATTGAACCACACTTTTTGTACAGCCGACTGTTTGAAATACTGTCAGTCAGTCGGGTATCCAAGACAATCCGTAGTTAATTTCTCTGCTCTGGAATGATTTATCGTTTTCTTGAAAAGTCGTCCCTTTCATCTTCTTTCTTCTTGTTGTTTGGATTAATCTGGAGACACTTTCGCATGATCTCATTACCGGAATCAAATTTTGAGCCCTGCAGTGCTTTGCTATAATTGGCTTCAAAATTTGGGTCCCGTATTACCAGGCTGAGGTCAAACCCACTGCGGCACCATAGGAATATCTTCATTTTTAGTCGTGTTTCATTTAGAATAGCTATGCTATTAGAATATGTGCATACAGGAATGTTATAATACTGAAGCAGCAGCGTATTTATGTCATATAATACGTCATATATCAAATAAACTAAAAGATTTCTACTTTTTTTGTTTTTGTTCTTTGTATAGTTAAGTTTGGCGATGAAAAAAAAAATTCGGCGTCCTTTTTTTAATAAAAAGGTTTTGATTTCGATACTATTCTGAAGAAAATATACAAAAGAAACATCATAAAGATAAATTTTACCAAAAGTTTTGTATCTTCAGAATAGTCAATGCATCGAACACTGGCCCCGTCATGACTTTGCCATTTGTCAAGAAGCTCTCCCTCATATGACCATAGGCAGATAAATGAATCCTGAAAAAATAATATCCTTTGCAAAATATTGTATAAGTCACTATTATAGATGGTACTGATCAGATATGTGTATACACATTTATGGGGCAGAGAAGAGGAGAGTTATTTGGGGAATGAGTGTACAATATTAAAAAAAAAAAAAAACACTGAGTACAGAGGGTGTGTTCCATCATTAATCATAACAATTAATTTGTTACTACTTTACCTGCTAAAATGGAGCCCAAGACTCTATACCGAAGAGTATTGAAGATTCCCAAGACTCACATAAACAAGCACAAAACTAGGAAAATGATATAAAAAGTATAATAATAAAAGAAATAATAAAAGAATGCATCCTAAGATTGGGGGAGGGGGGGGGGGGTACGGGAGTACGATTTCGAGAAAAAACACCAGAAATAGATGAATTATATCAAAAATACAGGAAATTATTGCGAAATAAAAAAAATGCAATAATTCAGAAACATGCAACAAGAGGGAGCGCGTAACTTGGTACTATATAAAAGGGTTGCGTAACTTTGTACTATGTAGAAGGGGGTGCGTAACTTGGTACTATATAAAAGGGGGTGCGTAACTTAGTACTTCATAAAAGAGGCTGCAAGTTATCGTCAAACTTTCTATTTGAATGGATATTTCTTTTACAGCAAAGTGTCTTAAGAAATAGTAATATAATTCCATCGAAAATCCGGAACGAAAAAATTGCGAAATCATATACAGAATATGAGGAAAAAAGAACAATTAGTCAGGATTCACCCGTAAATAGTTGCTTTTAACAAATATCCGTCGAATATTTGATGTTCAACAATTTATTTGGCATTTAACAGTGTAATATATACTAGTAGAATTATTTGACAGTACAATATAATAGCGGAACTATTACAAAATATATGAGAGGTAGGACAGAAGATAGTATACAATAGGTATTGAAGTAGATAGCAGAATATTTCGCAGCAGAATTAAATTATTTGATAATAGAATATTTTTTTAGAATAGAAAATTTTTATTTGAACCTAAATATATACATACAAGCTTGACAGACAGGACCAATGCCTAGTGGCATATTCTATACCTGATGTTTGATAGAATAGGACTCCATACTACTTTGTCAATAAAAAAAAGGCATGCCACAGTAAGTTTAGAGGCACTGAAAAAACGGCACCCCCGGCAAACAAAATTCGTTATTTACCCTGGGAAATACACTGCTGCTAACTTGTAAGTTGAAAAAAGGATAACAATCGTTTTCCCACCCTTTATTTACATTTCACGTAAATCCTACTCTTACAGTCATTACCTGCTAGTGCTAGGGGTCTTGCGAATGAACTTTTAGAGGTTTTGCGAGTTCAGGGTGCTAGAATAGGTTTGAAAATTAATGTTAAGAAGACTTAAGTCACTAAGGCTAGGAATAAGTGATGATAAAAAGGTGACGTTGGGTAAGTGAAGATGAAAAGGTGATGTTGGTTAACGAAAAGATTGATAAGGTGGACAGCTTCACTTACCTTGGTAGTATTATTAGTAAAGACGGTGGGAGCAATGAAGATGTTAAAAGTAGAATAGCCAGGGCCCAGGGTGTTTTTTTTTCACAGTTAAAAAAAGTTTGGAAGAATAGGAAGATAGTTCTGCAAACCAAGATTAGAATAATGGAAGCTACAGTAATGACAGCGGTCAAATATGGTTCTGAAGCGAGGGCGCTCCGAAAAGCGGATGAAGATTTGCTAGATGTTTTCCAGGGAAATTGCATACGGATTGTTCAGGGTACCCGGCTTACTCACCGTAATTCAAACAGTCGGCTGCACGAAAAGTGTTGTTCAATCCTGCTTACAAGGGCTATAATGAGAGAAAGATTGAGATGGCTAGGGCACGTTCTGCTTGTGAAGTATGACATATTGCCGAAGAGTCATTTTCAGCCAAGTGTCGATGGCTAAAGGGAAGGCTGGTCATCCGCGGTGGGGGTGGGAAGATGTCATAAAGAAAGATTTAAACGAAACGGGAACTTCTCGGAGGGGTTTAAAGAGGGAGGCTTTTTTTATTTAACTTCTGTTCGTTTTATATTGACATTAAATAAAAAAAAAAGTTTTTTTACTCTTTACGCTCGCTCTTTACGCTAAAGTTTTTTATTGTTTAAAAAAAATAAGAGTTGTGAGAAAATTAAAAGTTTAGCGTAAAGAGCGAGGCCTTGAAAAGGGGACAGCCCCTTTCATATACGGAATAATTTCTTTTTGGTTTAATCTTAACTGTCATACCTTACTTCCAGTTAAGAAAACTTGTTTTTTATTTATTTATTGTCTTAGAATGTTTAATTTGATATATGGAATTTTTCCGGCTCCCTCCACATAAAATGTTAAAAAAGAGTTTGAATATTAATTGTAGTTTTATTTGGTTTAAGGGCTTTATCGAAAAATGTTTAATTTTATTTACGAAATTTTTTATTAGTAATAAAAATACGTAGCTTACGAATTAACTTACGAAACGAACTTCTAGATTCATATATTTTTAATACATATATTAGGGGGCTCGCCCCCTAGTTAATACCTCGCTCTTTAAGCTAAAGTTCGAATTTTGTTCCTTTTTTTTTTAAATGACCCCGTAATCACAAAGAACGTTATTTAGAATAAATAGCTCTTATGAAAGTACTAAAAAATCTCTGGCTTAAAGAGCGAGGTATTGACTAGGGGGTGAACCCAATCATACACGTAATATTTTCTGTTCGTTTTAAGTTTCGATGTTACTCCTTATTTTCAGTTGGAAAACTTGCTTTTCTTATATTTAATTTCTGATCTTTTTTTTAAATAATGCTGGGAAATCCGGTGCCCCCTTCATAGCACGGTTCCTTCCCACATGAAAACTTCCTTCATGGAAAGATCCTCCCAAATAGCCCCTGACCCACCCAACTCCCAACTACCAGAAAAAATCCCACCTCAGAACGTCTGTATACTTCCAAATAACCAATACTATATAACTTTCCGCCGTCTCCCCGGGGACTTCGGGGGATTAAGTCATCCTAAAGGACATCGTTATCATATTCTCAACCATGCTGAACAAAATGGCTATCTGAAAATTTTGATCGGGCGACTTTGGGAAAAAAATGAGCGAGGGAGGGGGCCTAGTTGCCCTCCATTTTTTTTTGGTGACTTAAAAAGGGCACTAGAGATTTTAATTTCCGTTCCAATTAGTCCTCCCACGATATTCTAGTACCACTGGGTCGATACGATCACCCCTGGGAAAAAAAAAAAAAAAAAAAAAAAATCACAAATGAACATGCATCCGTGATCTTTCTTCTGGCAAAAAATGCAAAATTCCACATTTTTGTAGATAGGAGCCTGAAACCACTAAAGTAAGGTTCTCTGATACGCTGAATATGATGGTGTGATTTTCATTAAGGTTCTATAACTTTTAGGGGGTCTTTCCTCCTTTTCTCGAAAACCAGCCAAATTTTCCCAGGCGCGTAACTTTTGATGGGTAGGACTAAACTTGATGAAAGTTATATATTTGAATTCAGCATTAAATTCTGATTCTTTTGATGTAGCTATTGGTATCAAAAAACCGTTTTCTAGGGTTTCGGTTACCATTGAGCCGGGTCGGTCCTTACTTACAGTTCGTTACCACGATCTGTTTGATAGTCTTTTTCAGGGAAAAAGACTGAGCCTCTTCTAAAGTTAAACAACCATTCCTTCCATAAATACCTTAAATACCCCCTGAGTATAACTTACAACCCTTGCCTCTAATCTTTGGGGTTTGTTTCAACCCCAAAAGCCTTGTTATATGATATTTAGACTATTTTGAATAGAATGGCTACCTCAAAATTTCCATTAGATGTATTTCGGGACAATAAGACACGTGTGTGTGGGGGAGGGAGGTAGTTGCCCTACGATCGATTTAACTCTTAAAAAGAACACTAAAATTCCTAATTTCAAATGTGAATAGCCCCCTCCGAAGTTATAGGATAACGCTTACCACAGAAACCTTTGATGTCCTCAGAGTGTAAATTACAGCCCTTACTCAGGGGGCTGAGGGATTTATCATCCTAAAGGACATAATTTCCAGACCTTTAAAATACGTAAAACAAAATTGCTATCTCAAAATTTTGATTGGAAGTGTTTGGATTCCCTGATCACTTTCGACTAATAAAAAGGCACTAGTCCTCTCAATTTCCAATCGAATAAGCCCTTTTTGAAGCTTCTACGCCAAAACTTTCTATAAAAACCTTAAACGCCCCAAGGGCAACGACCCTTGTCCTGAGGGCTATGGGGGAGGGTTGTCATCCTCATGGGGAAGGGTTGTCATTTCCAGACTATTCAACTATGTGGAACAAAATGGCCATATCAAAATGTTAATCGCAAATGTTTGGGGAAATGATGGACGTGGGGGTGGGGTGGGGTGTGGGATGATTCTCCCTCCAATTACTTTCGCTATTAAAAAAGGCAATAGCCCTCTCAATTTCCAATCGAATGAGCCCTTTTTGAAGTTTTTACGACACCACTTTCGATAAGAAACCTATATGCCCCCAGGGCATAACTTACAACCTTAGTCGTGACTGCTGTGGGGGGAGGGGGGGATTTTCTTACTCAAAGACATAGTTTCGAGACCCGTCAACTACGTTCAACAAAATTATTATATCAAAATGATGATTAAAAATGTTAGGGGATATGATGGGCGTGGGGGGGGGGTTATTTGCCCTCCGATTGCTTTTGACTATTAATAAGGTCACTAGCCCTCTCAATTCCCAAAAGAGTGAATCCTTTTTGAAGTCTCTACAACAACGCTTTCTATAAAAAAAAACTTACAGTCATAACTTACAGCCTTTGCCCTGGGGGTTGTAGGGGTTTGTCATCCTCAAAGACATAATTTCTGGACCTTTCAACTACGTTGAACACAATAGCTATCTCAAAATTTTGATGGAATGTGTGCGGGGAAATGGTGGGCGTGAGAGAGAGGGGGGCGTAGTTGCATTCCAATCATTTTCGACTATTAAAAAGGGCACTAGCCCTTTCAATTTCCAATCAAATAAACCCATTTTGAAGTTTTTACTAAAACTTTATAAAAACCTTATGTTCCCCCAGGGCATAGCTTACAACCCTTGTCCTGAGGATTGTTGGGGAGATTGTCATCCTCAAAGATATAATTTCCAGAACTTTAAACTACCCTGAACAAAATGCCATTCTCAAGATTTTGGTTGGATGTATTTGGGAAAATGTTCGGCGCGAGAGGGGGATTAGTTGCCCTTCCATAACTTTCGACTATTAAGGGCACTAGCCCTTTCAATTTCCAATCGAATGAGCCCATTTTGAATTTGATAATTTCTATAAAACTTTATATGGCCCCAGAGCATAACTTAGAACCCTTACCCTGAGGGCTGTGGCGAGGGTTGTCATCCGCAAAGACCTGATTTCCAGAACTTTCAACTACGTTGAACAAAATGCCTATCTCAAAATTTTGATTGGATGTGTTTGGGAAATTGTGGGCGTGAGAGGGGGGTAAAGGGGCACTAGCCTTTTCAAATTCCAATAGAATGAGCCCTGTTTGAAGCTTCTACGACGACCCTTTCTATGAAAACCTTATATGACCCCAGGGCATAACTTACAACCCTTACCCTGAGGGTTGGGGGGGGGAGAGGGGTGTCATCCTCATAAACCTAATTTCCAGAACTTTCAACTACGTTCAACAAAATTCCTATATCAAAATTTTGATTGGATGTGTTAGGAGAAATGGCGGGTGTGAGGAGGGTTAGTTGCCCTCCAACTAACCAACTAACACTTTCGACTTTTAATTAGGGCACTAGCCCTTACAAATTTCCAACTGAATTTGCCCTTTTTGAGGTTTCTACGACAAAGCTATCGATAAAAACCTTATATGTCCCTAGGGCATAACTGACAAACCTTGCCCTGAGGGGTTTGGGGGGATTGTCATCCTCAGAGACATAATTTACAGAACTTTCAATTCAGTTGAACAAAATATCTATCTCAAAATTTTGATTGGATGTGGTTGGGGAAATGGTGGTTGTGAGAGGGGGTTAGTTGCCCTCCAATCACTTTCGACTATTAAAAAGGGCACTAGCCCTTTCAATTTTCAATCGAATGAGCCCTTTTTGAAGTTTATACGACAACACTTTCAATAAAAACCTTATATACCCCCGGGGCATAACTTACAACTTATTCCCTGGGGGTTGTAGGAGGTTTTTTATCGTCAAAGACATAATTTCTGGACCTTTTAACTACGTTGAACAAAATGGCTATCTCAAAATTTTGATTGAATGTGGTCGGAGGAAATGGTGGGCGTGAGAGGGAGGTTAGTTGCCCTCCAATCCCTTTCGACTATTAAAAAGGGCACTAGCCCTTACAATTTACAATCGAATGAGCCCATTTTGGAGTTTTACTAAAATACTTTCTATAAAGACTTTATATGCCCCCATGGCATAATTTACAACCCTTGCCCTGAGGGGTTTGTCCTCCTCAGAGACATAATTCCCAGAACTTTCAATTCCGTTGAACAAAATATCTATCTCAAATTTTGATTGGATATATTTGGGGAAATGGTGGGCGTTAGAGTATGTTTAGTCGCCCTCCAATCCCTTTTGATTAATGAAGAGAGCAATAGCTCTTACAATTTCCATTAATATGAGCTCTTTTTGAAGTTTCTACGACATCGCTTTCTATAACAACCTTATATTCTCCCGGGGCATAACTTACAACCTATTCCCTGGGGTTTGTAGGGAGTTTGTCATCGTCAAAGATATGATTTCTGGACCTTTCAACTACGTTGAACAAAATGGCTATCTCGAAATTTTGATTGAATGTGTTCGGGGAAATGGCGGGTGTCAGAGGGGGGTTAGTTCCCCTCCAATCACTTTCGACTTTTAATTAGGGCACTAGCCCTTTCAATTTTCAACTGAATTGCCCTTTTTGAGGTTTCTACGAAAACGGTGGGTGTGAGAGGGGGTTCAGTTGCCCTCCGATCACTTTCGACTATTAAAAAGGGCACTAGCCCTTCAATGTCCAATCGAATGAGCCCATTTGAAGTTTCTACTACAACACTTTCTATAAAAAGAACCTTATATGCCCCCAGGGCATAATTTACAACTCTTGCCCTGAGGGTGGTGGGGGGGGGGGGTTGTCATCCTCAAAGACATAATGTCCATAACTCTCAACTACGTTGAAAAAATGGTTAACTCAAATTTTGATTGGATGTTTTTGGGGAAAGGGTGGGTATGAGAGGGGGTCTGCCTGCTTTCCAATCACTTTCAAATATTAAAAAGGGCACTATCCCTTTCCATTTCCAATCGAATGAGCCCTTTTTGACGTTTCTACGACAAAGCTTTCTATAAAAACCTTATATTCCCCCAGGGCATAACTTACAACCCTTACTCTGAGGGCTGGGGGGTTGTCATCCTCAAAGACCTAATTTCCAGACCTTTCAACTACGTTGAAAAAAATTGCTATCTAAAATTTTAATGGGATGTGTTTGGGGAAATGGCGGGTGTGAGAGGGGGGGGGTTAGTTCCCCTCCAATCACTTTCAACTTTTAATCAGGGCACTAGCCCTTTCAATTTTCAACTGAATTGCTCTTTTTGAGGTTTCTACGACAACGCTATCTATAAAAACCTTATATGCCCCCAGGGCATAACTTACGACCCTTGCCCTGAGGGGTTTGGGAGTTTTGTCATCCTCAAAGACATAAGTTCCGGAACTTTCAACAACGTTGAACAAAATGGTTATCTCAAAATTTTGATTGGATGTGTTTGGGGAAATGGTGGGCGTGAGAGCATGGTTAGTTGCCCTCCAATCGCTTTCGAGTATTAAAAGAGGCTCTAGCCCTTTCAATTTCCAATCGAAAGAGCACTTTTTGAAGTTCCTACGATAAAACTTTCTATAAAAACCTTATATGCCCCCAGGGCATAATTTACAACCCGTGGTCCGAGGGTTGTGAAGGGGGCTTTCATCCTTAAAGACCTAATTTCCAGAACTTTCAACTACGTTGAACAAAATGGCTATCTCAAAATTTTGATTGGATGTGTTTGGGGAAATGGTGGGCGTGAGAGGAGGGTTAGTTGCTCTCCAATTACTTTCGACTATTAAAAAGGGCACTGGCCCTTTCAATTTCCAATCAAATTAGCCCTTTTCGAAGTTTCAACGACAAAGCTTTCTAGAAGAACCTTATATGCTCCCAGAGCATAACTTGCAACCCAGGGGGCTCAGAGGAGATTATCATCCTCTAAGACCTAATTTCCAGAACCTTCAACTACGTTAAACAAAATGGCTATCTCAAAATTTTGATTGGATGTGTTTGGGGAAATGATGGGCGTGAGAGGGGGGTTAGTTGCTCTCCAATCACTTTCTACTATTAAAAAGGACACTAGCCCTTTCAATTTCCAATCGAATGAGCCATTTTTAAAGTTCTATGACAACCCTTTCTATAAAAACCTCATATATCCCCAGGACATAACTTGCAACCCTCGTCCTGAGGGGTGTGGGGGGTTTGTCAGGGTATGGGGGGTTTGTCAAGTTTTACTAAAACACTTTCTATAAATACCTTTTATGCCCCCAGGGCATAATTTACAACTCTTGCCCTGAGGGTGGTGGGGGGGGGGGTTGTCATCCTCAAAGACATAATTTCCAGAACATTAAACTACGTTGAAAAAATGGCTATCTCAAAGTTTTGATTGGATGTGAGTGGGGAAATGGTGGGCGTGAGAAGGGGATTAGGTGCCCTCCAATCACTTTTAACTATAAAAAAGGGCACTAGCCCTTTCAGTTTTCAAACGAATTAGGCCTTTTTGAAGTTTCTACGACAACACTTTCTAAAAAAACCTTATATGCCCCCAGGGCATAGCTTACAACCCGTACCCTGAGGGATGGGGGGTTGTCATCCTCACAGACCTAATTTCCAGAACTTTCAACTATGTTGAACAAAAAGGCTATCTCGAAATTTTAATTTCATCTGTTTGGGGAAATGGTGGGCGTGAGAGGGGGGTTAGTAGCATTCCAATCATTTTCGACTATTAAAAAGGGCACTAGCCCTTTCAATTTCCAATCAAATAAACCCATTTTGAAGTTTTTACTAAAACTTTATAAAAACCTTATGTTCCCCCAGGGCATAGCTTACAACCCTTGTCCTGAGGATTGTGGGGGGGATTGTCATCCTCAAAGATATAATTTCCAGAACTTTAAACTACCCTGAACAAAATGGCATTCTCAAAATTTTGGTTGGATGTGTTTGGGAAAATGTTCGGCGCGAGAGGGGGATTAGTTGCCCTTCCATAACTTTCGACTATTAAGGGCACTAGCCCTTTCAATTTCCAATCGAATGAGCCGATTTTGAATTTGATAATTTCTATAAAACTTTATATGGCCCCAGAGCATAACTTAGAACCCTTACCCTGAGGGCTGTGGCGAGGGTTGTCATCCGCAAAGACCTGATTTCCAAAACTTTCAACTACGTTGAACAAAATGCCTATCTCAAAATTTTTATTGGATGTGTTTGGGAAATTGTGGGGGTGAGAGGGGGGTTAAGGGGCACTAGCCTTTTCAAATTCCAATAGAATGAGCCCTGTTTGAAGCTTCTACGACGACCCTTTCTATGAAAACCTTATATGACCCCAGGGCATAACTTACAACCCTTACCCTGAGGGTTGGGGGGGGGGAAGAGGGGTGTCATCCTCATAAACCTAATTTCCAGAACTTTCAACTACGTTGAACAAAATTCCTATCTCAAAACTTTGATTGGATGTGTTAGGAGAAATGGCGGGTTTGAGGAGGGTTAGTTGCCCTTCAACTAACCAACTAACACTTTCGACTTTTAATTAGGGCACTAGCCCTTACAAATTTCCAACTGAATTTGCCCTTTTTGAGGTTTCTACGACAAAGCTATCGATAAAAACCTTATATGTCCCTAGGGCAAAACTGACAAACCTTGCCCTGAGGGGTTTGGGGGGTTTGTCATCCTCAGAGACATAATTTACAGAACTTTCAATTCAGTTGAACAAAATATCTATCTCAAAATTTTGATGGGATGTGTTTGGGGAAATGGTCGTTGTGAGAGGGGGTAAGTTTCTCTCCAATCACTTTCGACTATTAAAAAGGGCACTAGCCCTTTCAATTTTCAATCGAATGAGCCCCTTTTTAAGTTTCTACAAAAAAACTTTCAATAAAAACCTTATATACCCCCAGGCCATAACTTACAACTTATTCCCTGGGGGTTGTAGGAGGTTTTTTATCGTCAAAGACATAATTTCTGGACCTTTTAACTACGTTGAACAAATTGATTATCTCAAAATTTTGATTGGATATGTTTGGGGAAATGGTGGGCGTGAGAAGGGGGTTACCTGCCCTCAAATCACTTAAGAATATTGAAAAGGGCTCTAGCCCTTAAAACTTCGAATCGAATAAGCCCTTTTTGAAGTTTTACTAAAATACTTTCTATAAAGACTTTATATGCCCCCATGGCATAATTTACAACCCTTGCCCTGAGGGGTTTGTCCTCCTCAGAGACATAATTCCCAGAACTTTCAATTCCGTTGAACAAAATATCTATCTCAAATTTTGATTGGATGTATTTGGGGAAATGGTGGGCGTGAGAGGGGGGTTAGTTGCCCTCCAATCACTTTCGACTATTAAAAAGGGCACTAGCCCTTTCAATTTTCAATCGAATGAGCCCTTTTTTAAGTTTATACAACAACACTTTCTATAACAACCTTATATTCTCCCGGGGCATAACTTACAACCTATTCCCTGGGGTTTGTAGGGAGTTTGTCATCGTCAAAGATATGATTTCTGGACCTTTCAACTACGTTGAACAAAATGGCTATCTCGAAATTTTGATTGGATGTGTTCGGGGAAATGGCGGGTGTGAGAGGGGGGTTAGTTCCCCTCCAATCACTTTCGACATTTAATTAGGGCACTAGCCCTTTCAATTTTTAACTGAATCTGCCCTTTTTGAAGTTTCTACGACAACGGTGGGCGTGAGAGGGGGTTTAGTTGCCCTCCAATCTCTGTCGACTATTAAAAAGGGCACTAGCCCTTTCAATTTCCAATCGAATGAGCCCATTTGAAGTTTTGCTAAAACACTTTCTATAAAAACCTTATATGCCCCCAGGGCATAATTTACAACCCTTGCCCTGAGGGTGGTGGGGGGGGGGGGGGTTGTCAACCTCAAAGACATAATTTCCAGAACTTTAAACAACGTTTAAAAAATGGCTATCTCAAATTTTTGATTGGATGTGTTTTGGGAAATGGTGGGAGTGAGAGGGGTGTTAGTTTTCCTCAAATCACTTTCGACTATTACAAAGGGCACTATCCCTTTCCATTTCCAATCGAATGAGCCCTTTTTGACTTTCTACGACAACCCTTTCTATAAAAACCTTATATACCCCCAGGGCATAACTTACAACCCTTACCCTGAGGGTGGGGGTTTGTCGTCCTCAAAGACCTAATTTCCAAAACTTTCAACTACGTTGAACAAAATGGCTATCCCAAATTTTAATGGGATGTGTTTGGGGAAAGGGCGGGTGTGAGAGGGGGGGGGGGTTAGTTCCCCTCCAATCCCTTTCAACTTTTAATCAGGGCACTAGCCCTTTCAATTTTCAACTGAATTGCTCTTTTTGAGGTTTCTACGACAACGGTATCTACAAAAACCTTATATGCCCCCAGGGCATAACTTACGACCCTTGCCCTGAGGGGTTTGGGAGTTTTGTCATCCTCAAAGACATAAGTTCCGGAACTTTCAACTACGTTGAACAAAATGTCTATCTCAAAATTTTGATTGGATGTGTTTGGGGAAATGGTGGGCGTGAGAGCATGGTTAGTTGCCCTCCAATCGCTTTCGAGTATTAAAAGAGGCACTAGCCCTTTCAATTTCCAATCGAAAGAGCACTTTTTGAAGTTCCTACCACAAAACTTTCAATCAAAACCTTATATGCCCCCAGGGCATAATTTACAACCCTTGGTCCGAGGGTTGTGAAGGGGGCTTTCATCCTTAAAGACCTAATTTCCAGAACTTTCAACTACGTTGAACAAAATGGCTATCTCAAAATTTTGATTGGACGTGTTTGGGGATATGGTGGACGTGAGAGGGGGGTTAGTTGCTCTCCAATTACTTTCGACTATTAAAAAGGGCACTGGCCCTTTCAATTTCCAATCAAATTAGCCCTTTTCGAAGTTTCTACAACAAAGCTTTCTAGAAGAACCTTATATGCCCCCAGAGCATAACTTGCAACCCAGGGGGCTCAGAGGAGATTATCATCCTCAAAGACCTAATTTCCAGAACTTTCAACTACGTTAAACAAAATGGCTATCTCAAAATTTTGATTGGATGTGTTTTGGAAAATGATGGGCGTGAAAGGGCCGTTAGTTGCTCTCCGATCACTTTCAACTATTAAAAAGGGCACTAGCCCTTTCAATTTCCAATCGAATGAGCCCTTTTTAAAGTTTTTGCGACAACGGTTTCTATTAAAACCTTTTAAATGCCCCCGGGGCATAACTTTCAATCCTTGTCCTGAGGGGCGTGGGGGGTTTGTCAAAGTATGGGGGGTTTGTCAAGTTTTACTAAAACACTTTCTATAAAAACCTTATATGCCCCCAGGGCATAATTTACAACTCTTGCCCTGAGGGTGGTGGGGGGGGGGGGTGTCATCCTCAAAGTCCTAAGGTCCTGAACTTTAAACTACGTTGAAAAAATGGCTGTCTCAGAGTTTTGATTGGATATGTTTGTCGTATTGTTGAGCATGAGAAGGGGGTTAGGTACCCTCCAATCACTTTCTAATATTAAAAAGAGCACTATCCCTTTCAGTTTCCAATTGAATGAACCCTTTTTGAAGTTTCTACGACAACAATTTCTATAAAAACCTTATATTCCCCCAGGGCATAGCTTACAACCCGTACCCTGAGGGATGGGGGGTTGTCATCCTCACAGACCTAATTTCCAGAACTTTCAACTATGTTGAACAAAAAGGCTATCTCGAAATTTTAATTTCATCTGTTTGGGGAAATGGTGGGCGTGAGAGAGGGTTAGTTGCCTCCCAATAATTTTCGACTATTAGAAAGGGCACTAGCCCTTTGAATTTCTACTCAAATGGCCGTTTTTGAAGTTTATACGACAACACTTTATATAAAAACATTATATTCCCCCAGGGCATAACTTACAACCTATTCCCTGGGAGTTGTAGGGGGTTTGTCATCGTCAAAGACATAATTTCTGGACCTTTCAACCACGTTGAACAAAATGGCTATCTCAAAATTTTGATTGAATGTGTTTGGGGGAAATGGTGGGGGTGAAAGGGGGTTTAGTTGCCCTCCAATCCCTTTCGACTATTAAAAAGGGCACTTGCCCTTTCAATTTCCAATCGAATGAGCCCTTTTTGAAGTTTTGCTAAAACACTTTCTACAAAAACCTTATATGTCCCCAGGGCATAATTTACAACTCTTGCCCTGAGGGTGGTGGGGGTTTGTCATACTCAAAGACGTGATTTCCAGAACTTTCAACTACGTTCAACAAAATTGCTACCTCAAAATTTTAATTGGATGTGTTTGGGGAAATGGCGGGTGTCACAGGAGGGTTACTTCTCCTCCAATCACTTTCGACTTTTAATTAGGGCACTAACCCATTCAATTTTCAACTGAATTGCCCTTTTTGATGTTTCTACGACAACGCTATCTACAAAAACCTTATATGCCCCCAGGGCATAACTTACGACCCTTGCCCTGAGGGGTTTGGGAGTTTTGTCATCCTCAAAGACATAAGTTACGGAAGTTTCAACTACGTTGAACAAAATATCTAACTAAAAATTTTGATTGGATGTGTTTGGGGAAATGGTGTGCGTTAGAGGAGGGTTAGTTGCCCTCCCATCGCTTTTGAGTATTAAAAGAGGCACTAGCCCTTTGAATTTCCAATCGAAAGAGCACTTTTTGAAGCTCCTACCACAAAACTTTCAATCAAAACCTTATATGACCCCAGGGCATAATTTACAACCCTTGGTCCGAGGGTTGTGAAGGGGGCTTTCATCCTCAAAGACCTAATTTCCAGAACTATAAAAGACATTGCTAAAAATGACTATTTCAAAAAGTTTATTTGATGTGTTCGGGGAAATGGTGGGCCTGAGAGGAGGATTAGTTGCCCTCCAATTACTTTCGACTATTAAAAAGGGCACTGGCCCTTTCAATTTCCAATCAAATTAGCCCTTTTCGAAGTTTCTACAACAAAGCTTTCTAGAAGAACCTTATATGCCCCCAGAGCATAACTTGCAACCCAGGGGGCTCAGAAGGGATTATCATCCTCTAAGACCTAATTTCCATAACTTTCAACTACGTTAAACAAAATGGCTATCTTAAAACTTTAATTGGATGAGTTTCGGGAAATGATGAGCTTGAGAGGGGCGTTAGTAGCCCTCCAATCACTTTCTACTATTAAAAAGGACACTAGCCCTTTCAATTACCAATCAAATGAGCCCTTCTTGAAGTTTCTACGATAACCGTTTCTATAAGAACCTTATATGCCCCCGGGGCTTAACTTACAACCCTGGTCCTGAGGGGTGTGGGGGGTTTGTCAGGGTGTGGGGGGTTTGTCAAGTTTTACTAAAACACTTTCTATAAAAACCTTATATGCCCCCAGGGCATAATTTACAACTCTTTCCCTGAGGGTGGTGGGGGGGGGGGTTGTCATCCTCAAAGACATAATTTCCAGAACTTTATAAATAAACGAAAGTGTCGATCACGTGACTTTTTTATACACAATGCCCTTTTTTTAAAAGGCCAGAATATTTAAAGGTGATCATCACGCAAGGCTTATATTTTTTGCTATCATTTCACATATGCATAAATGTCGAAATACTATTGGGTTACAAGGTGTAAGGATTCTGACGGAAAACCTGGCCAGTCATTATACAGGTTTGATAAAAACAATACCTTCGAAGTGTATAGTACCAAATGTATTAAATTAAACCTAATACAATTTTATATATTTTTAGAATCTCTGATGGCCTAGAACAAGATTAGATCTGTGCATTTGCTTCACTTCAGTATATTGATTTACTCTGTAAATCAAGATTATCCATAAGTGTATGTTTACTTAGTTTATCTATTATTAACCAATATCGTCACTCCGAATCCATCTTAAGCTAAAACTACAAGTGTGAACTTTCCTAAAAAGGCAACTGCAGCGGGTTTCTCCTCTGCTAAGGCTTTTAATCTTACAGGACGAGCATTGACCCTTTATTATACTTTATATCTCTGTATTTCCTTCTTACTGTGTGTTTACACCAAAGATTTAACCGAAGCGGAGGTTAGATTGTTCTACCTTGTTAGCAGGTCTTGATTTCGGTGAACTGGTGTTTTCGCACTGGATTTATTCCATGAAAGTAAGTTTGTGCATTCATCCTCCTCAAATGCATCTCTTGTTGAAACTGACAAAGAGCCTTAGTTCAACCCTGCCTCCCGACCAGAGCAGAACTGGATGCACAAATCCACATTTTTGTTGAACAAATTATTGTTTTCACGAGGAGGGGAGGTGAGCACAAGTCCAACTCTCGTCCTCCCGAAAATAGGCCCTTAATGTCATTATCTCATCCAAATAGAACCAGCATTTGGGAGTCTTCCCATTAATAATGTTTAAAGGACGCGGAGGACACCTCACAGAATATGCGAAGTTGACGAAAATTTTCATACCTGAGCCAAAATGTGCCCTTTTTAAACATTACCCCTCTCCTATTCTCTCTTTAAAATCCAACAATCACAACCTTGATAATAATATTGTACACATATGAGTAAAAGAATTGTATCTCTTAAATGTATCTCTAAAGTATAGACCTATCTCTTATTGTTTATGCGGATGATATCTTGAACTCCAGCCAAACGGTACTAGCGTTTGAGAAAAATTTTGCTATTTTGAGTCGAAAATATTCAAAGATAAATCCTTTTTAACTCTGAAAAGTCAGATGTGGTATAATTCCACTGGGGCCCAGTTCCCGAAGGATTCCTTAGTCTTGACAAAGTGTCGATTACTCCTAAACCAAGAACGAATCATCTAGACCTTTCATTCGGCGACTCTAATAGAAAGCTCCTCATCGTCATTTCTAGTGCCGGACGTCCGGTGCCTAGGGCAGCATAGTATCAAACAAACTTCATTTTAGTTTCCGGCTACTTGTTAAACTGTGTAACATTTACATGCTTCCCTAAAGCGAATTTATTACTGGTCTGCAAAGTATCTCCTCTGCCTTCCACCTTGGGCGAGTAATTCTTTGGCCAATAGAAGACACTGCATTATTGGACCGTGTCTTAAACACCTAGCTGAATGAAAAATATGTTTCACTCCTGCTTTTTAGGCTACAATGAGAGAAAGTTTAAGATGGCTAGGACATTTTCTACAGATGAAGGATAACAGATTGCCAAAGATCGTCCTTGTCAGCAAGCCGTCTAGGGCCAAACGAAAAGCAGATTGTCCCCGAATGGGGTGGGAGGATGTCATAAGGAAAGATTTAAGGGAAATGGAAGCTTCTTAGGAGGATGTAAACATGGAGGTTTGGATAGATTGGGATGGAGGAGGAACGTGCGAAGCTGTGTTAGCCTCTGACGGCTTGATCCTGCAGTGAGTTGATAGTAGTAGTAGTAGCAGTATCATGTTTTCAATTTCATTTGATTATTTTTTCTATCTCTCTATAGTTGTTTTTTTTATGTTTACAAGGGGTCATAAACAAACCCAATTCAAATCAATTGCCATACACAATTTGGCTGCCCTCAGTCCAAACCTAGAATCTCGGCAAAAATGTTTGAGCTAGAGATGAACCTTCCAAATCTGGACACGGCATGTCCAATGGCGTAGTCAGAATATTGTCTACTTCTACTTGTATATTCGTATACAACTATTTCCTTTCCTATTACCCGGTAATTATCACCCAGTTAAACGCTACCCCTCCCTTCTTCTCTCTTTAAAATCCCTCGGTAACGATTCAGAACACTTCACACATATGAGTAAAATCACTGTCGTATATAATTCGGCTATCTTCAGCCAACAAATAGTATTTATGCAAAAATATTTTAGTTAAGTGTGGAAATCCCCCAATCTCGACAAGGCAAGTCCAATGGCAGAGTCAAAAAGTTTTTTTCATTCCTTAATTTGCAATTAAATATCTGATTTGCCGCTAATCTTTTATCGAGGTTTAGATGACAGTTGAACCTCCTTTTTAAACAGTCAATAGAAACTTTTAGGGATACCTTTCCCGGGAAGATCATTCCAGATCAAAGTGCAACGTCGAATGAAGCTGTCCTTCAAACCCTGTTCTCGGCGTGCAAACCTTAAGATAATTGAACCGAGCTGTGTGTCTTTGTGTCAGTCTTGTCAATAGGACAATTCGTGGGGAACGACTGAACCTGCCCTATTCTGGAACTTTAGGAATGGTGCCAACAACGTTTCCGGAGCACTAGCATACACCGGACATCCAAAACCAAGAACGAACATACTACAATCACAAAATTTAGTTTCAATGCCCAACATAAAAAGGGGTGGCAAGGACAGGAAGAAAAGGACTTCGAAAAGCCACCTGATGAAAGTCTTTATTTTTGTCTCTTTATCTCGTTCAAACAAATGTAAAAAACATTATTTTGTTATTTTCTCTAAAACTTAAAAAATTGAGGTACTAGGTTTTCTCAGAGGACAGTCGAATTACAATAATAAAATAAAAAGCTTCAATTTCAACAAAATAGAACATTACGTCTCATGTTGTCTTAAATAGGACCAAACCAATTGAAATAGCTAATGAAAAATTACCTCTCCCGCACTAACAATGACATCCTTCAGAAGAAGCGACCTCCAAACTCGAGCTGAATGACCATGCAATGCAAGATGGGGCACAATATTGGCTTCTTCCCACTTGAATGAAGAATTAAACATAGAGAAATTGACTATCCATGTTCGTATGCTTCGATCATCTGATGTCGAGCAAATCAATTGGCGCTTTTGACAATAGGCAAGTGAAAATATGACTCCCTGAAAAATGAACGTATATTATCAGAATAAGTCACATACTTGATAAATTTAGTTTTATCGTAGTTAGTAACCCTTTCTCCCTCCACTTTTGCCTGGCGTTGAACACACAACGGAGTTAGTTGTGACAAGCCACGTCTTAAAAAGAAAAAGCACTAGTTGCGAATATCCGATGGAAATCGAAAGCTGGCTCTCAAGACCGGTCATCATAAGGCCTGTTTTCTCAATTGCGACTTGAAAAACAAATGCTAAAACAATAAGAATGTTCGGTTCTTAGGTTTTGAAAGGCAATAGGTATGTAGAAGAATTGAAATTATATACCAGTCATCATAAGGCCTGTTATCTCAATTGCAACTTGAAAAACAAATGCTGAAACAATAAGAATGTTTGGTTCTTACGTTTTGAAAGGCAATAGATATGCAGAAGAATTGAAATTATCGACCGGTCATCATAAGACCTCTTATCTCAATTGCGACTTGAAAAACAAATGCTAAAACAATAAGAATGTTCGGTTCTTATGTTTTGAAAGACAATAGATATGCAGAAGAATTGAAATTATCGACCGGTCATCAAAAGGCCTGTTATCTCAATTGCGACTTGAAAAACAAATGTTAAAACAATAAGAATGTTCGGTTCTTATGTTTTGAAAGGCAATAGGTATGTAGAAGAATTGAAATTACATACCGGTCATCATAAGGCCTGTTATCTCAATTGCAACTTGAAAAACAAATGCTAAACAATAAGAATGTTCGGTTCTCAATTGCAACTTGAAAAGCAAATGCCAAAAACAATAAGAATGTTCGGTTCTTTCTGTAAAGCACTATTAAGACCTCAGCGTAAAGAGGGGGGAGTACATAATTTCTGTCTGTTTTTAGTTTTAATGTCACTATTTACTTTTCCTTTAAACTTATATTTATATCTAAAACAAAAAAAGACAGAGCATTGACAAAAAGAAAAACAAAACTAAAGGGAAAAACACATAGCTCAAAACACTAATAGAGACGGTAGTATCAACGTCAATAGAAATAAAAATAACAGTAATACAAGTATATGTTATATTAGACCATTTTTTCTAGCCAAATATTTTAGATCTTTAAAATACGGATACTCAAAGAAGAACAACTATTTGGCCAATCCACCAAGGAGCATACTTGAGATACTAAATGAGCCTAGACATCTGTAAAAATAATTTACACAGATCTCATATTAGACATATTGATCCAAGCTTTCGAACTTTAACGCATGTTAGAAAAGCAGTGAAAGTGAGCGTTAACCTAGAAACCATTCCTAGATCTATAACTAGCGTAAAACACACCCCATATTAGATAAATACGGCCGTTCTTAGCTTGAAAATACTGCATCTGTGCGGCCTTTCAAATTCTTCCTGAGAGCCTTAAGTTAACAGGAAAAATTACGAATTACTTTGTACACTTTGCTAACACAGGATGAACAGACTTTAACAGTGAAATTAAAGAATTTTATAAGGTCAGCTAGTCATTTCTTACCTGGTGGCCTTGTAGCCTATGCAAGACCCGACAGGCACCTGAAGAATTCTGTAAAGTGGGACTCCAAATTAGTATTTCTTGAAATACTGTGCCAGCAAATACAACCACATTAGAAATGTCTTCTCCTTCAATGTGACCAGAATATCTGAAGTCATGCTGTTAAGGAGAAAAAAGGAATGGAGAGACGACAGAATTCGTGTGATTTTTTTTCCAAACAACTAGGAGTTAATTTGGAGAAAGAATAGAGAAAAACCAGAGTTGCTGGAAACTGGAATTATACAGACATTTCTCCCATTGTAGCCTCAGAAATCCTGAGGATACTGGATTAAGTCTATTATACATCACCCTAAATATCAAATTTAAAAAATCTATAGCATTTTTGTTCTCAATTTTTGAAACCGAGATATAAAGAAAGTTTTAACTCAATGCAAACAGCCCAACCCCAGTTTATGTATTCTTCGTCTATACCTATCTTATCTTAATCCCTGAAGTTAATTTTTTTCATCTTCAATCTTAACCCTTTTCCTTGGGTGGAAATTAATTGTCCTAACATTCAAAATTTAGACTTTTTTCCTTCTGCTATCATGGAAGAACGTATCAAAGACCGATAAATTACGGGTAGCCTAAGCCAGGGCTACACTCAAATCTTGCTTCGAAAATGGGAAAATAACAAACAGTGTGAAGTAGCTAAAATAGTATCTATCATGGTTCCACTAGTCTTTAAAAGAAACTGAGTCTCCAATTTGATTCTATATGTTCATTTCTCTAATATTCTATTTCAAAAATTCTCATTTAGCCTGGATTTCTTATAAAAAGGAAACACGTAAGAACAAAATGTGAAATACCCCAGAGGCAAAAGAGTCGCAAATGAGATCACCCAAGGATAGAGGTAAGTCATGGAAAGGTTGCTTAAAACCAATAAATAACAGAAAAAAAGCCAGGTTTTTATGCAACGCTTTAAACTATTGTGTGAAAATTGCACATGAGTCTGGACCTGGGCTCTTGTTATTCTCGTTTTTTTTTTTTTTTAATGCATTTTCAGTCAATTATAAAAACTGGTTCAACTGCATTTGATTAATTATGAAGTATTCCTCAACAAACAATAAGGGGACTATTTCTTTTTCGTATTCTTTATAGAATTTTTCTTAATTATAAATAGATATAGTCTATTTAGCATCATTGTTAATCTTCTTATATCAGATTCTAAAATGATTCACCATCTTCTGCTTCTTCTTTAGGTATGTTGTCCGTTTCAATACCAAACAAGAATTTGGGTGATGATCTCTCATAAATCTCAGGTAATACTATTCTTTCAGTTTAAAGCTTACAGCCTGTTCTTTAAAAATTCAAGTGCCTAAGGGGGAACTGGTAAGAGAGTACGCCAGAATTGAAACAAACAGATAAATAGAGAGATAGGGGAAGTTTATTGGTAACTAAAGTCTATGGCCTAGACCAGGGCTGTGGACTCGGATTCGTGGAGTCGGAGTTTTAGCAAATTTTTCCCGAACGAAGTCGGAGTAACAGAAATAATGTAAGATCCTTTGGAGTCAGAGCTGGGATTATGGAAACACAAACAGGCTTGATTCAAACCAAATACTCTTAAATATTACTAAAAAGTGGCAATAATAAACGAAATTAATATTGTAGGCTAATTATTGCGCATATCATTTTTTAAATTAAAAAATGTATTTAAGGAGAAACTATAAATTAAATTTCTGCTGTAAAATTAGCAGGAATGTTCGAGTCAGAGGTCTTACTTTTTGAAAAAAAAATTTAGGAGTTGGAGCTGGAGTCGGGGGAATTAATTATGTTTAAAATTTCATTGTCAGAGTTAGAGTCGGTGATAAAGTGGACCGACTCTACGGCCCTGGCCTTGGAGAGACAGAGTTAAAAGCTTCATAATGCCTATTCTGCAAAACCCAATGTCGAATCTAAATAGGAACTGGTGAAAGAGAAAACTAGAAGGATAAACAGAAGGAGTACGGAGGAGATAGGGGAAGTCCATAAGAGAAAAGAAGTCTACAAGGAAGATAGAGCTTAAATCTTATTATGCGTTCTTTAAAACCAAACTGAGAACCCAAATTGGAATTAGTAAAAATGAAAACAAGAACTAAAACAGATTGATCCATGGGGACATGGGTAAGAGGGGGTGTCTAGAAGTAAAAAAAAGTATGCAGAGAAGATACAGTTAAAAGTTAAAATCTTAAAAAGTGTTCTCTAAAAACTAATAAAAAACCTAAATTGGAACTGATGAAAACTAGACGAAGTGTGAAACAGGTGGCGCTGGCGATATAGGACAGTCAACATGTAATAGGCCTACAGTAGTTTATAAAAGAATTAAAGTTAATATTCCATAACTCGTTCTTTAGGTATTAATTAAATAAATAAAAAAAGTTTTTCCAACTGAAAGTTAGGAGCAACATTAAAACTTAAAACGAACAGAAATTATTACGTATATGAGGGAGGTTGCCCCCTCCTCACCCTAAAGCTTTTCGGCACTTTAAAAATAGTTACTTATTGTTCTAGTTGAACGACCCTTGTATTTCAGGAGTCGTTTCTAAAGAATTGGAACAACATTTAAAATTTAGCGTATAGAGGGAGGTGTCGAGGAGGTGGCAACGCCCGTCATATACGTAATAATTTCTGTTCGTTTTCAGTTTTAATGTTGCTCCTTAGGCTACTTTCAGTTGAAAAACTTGTTTTTTATGTAATTTCTGTTCGTTTTTTAAATAACGCCAGGATACCTGGCTCCATCTCCACGGAAAAATCCCCCTCGCATGGATATATCCTCTGGAAAGTTCAAACCTGGCGGAAACTTACCCCGGACAATTACCCTTAACATCTCCACGCGTGAAATTGAATCGGTAAAGAGAGCAACAAGCAATAACAAGCAATAGCATGTAATGGGATCAAAGGATTGTCTATATTTGAATTTCCCCAAACGAAAAGCATCGTGAAATTTACGGAATTGGTTCCCGCTTATTTTTGCTTCTTTCCACAGTTCAGCATGGCAATACTGTCCACAAAAACTATGCTCAAAGCTTTTTATCTAAATATCCGGACAACAACTAAAATAAATGTCATAGAAAATCCCAGTTTCCAGGTATGTATAGACTTAGGACGGAGCCAGGGGGCAAAAGGTGTTTTCATTTTGATGTCTTTGGTACTTTAATATTTTACAAATCGTTCTAGATAAAACTTAAAAGAAGATGAGCCTAAATTGGAACTGATAAAAAAAAACACTAGAAGTAATACAGATGGGGTTAAGGAAACACGGGGAAGTCTATAGCTGAAAGAAGGTCTGTAGGTAATATGATCTTAACAGCCTACAAACGGCTCCTTGAAAACTAATACAGAGCCTACGTAAGAACTGGTAAAAGAGAAAGTAAGAAGGATAGCAAAAGGAGGGCATGCGAGCAACTCGGGAAAACCAACATAACTTGCTTACAACCTCTAACTAGACTCCATCAGGAAATAAAAATCTTCATAAGATTAAACAGAATGACCAGAGTAAAAAAACAACAGAACAGTAGGAAAAACGAAGATTTATAAACAATAGAAATAAAACAAAATGTGTAAACTTTAAAAAGGACTAACATAAAAAAAAAATACAACTAGAAGCCAAACAATTATCGAAGATTATTGTTTTTGAGCTTCATCTTGAAGATAATTTTCAGGTTCAACTTAAAATTGAAATTTCATTCTCCAGAAGAATATTCCACCAGAAAATAGCCTAGTTTTAAGGAATAACTCATTATTTCTCAAACGCATTGTCGAAATGATATTTAGAAGAGTTGTTTATATGCTTCAAATAGATATACATGGGGATTTAAATCCCAAAGCTAGATTATATTACAAACTACAAGTTTTGAAGAGCTTTCACAAACTGATAAGTTTTGAAGATATAAGTTTGTAGGAAGCCTAATTGACTCGAAAGTATCATAGTTTTATTGACCGAGCTATTAGTTCCCAGGTAGATAGTTTAAAGGGGTTTATATAAGTACTAAAGGGGTAATCAGGAGCTTTAGATCCAAAAAAGGTCACCTCTAAAATTCCCTTTTGAATTACAGATCATTATTTGTAGAAATATTATCTTCAAAAAGCACATTCCACCCATTAGTGCTCCAATTTGAATGAAAAAAAGAAGTTGCCGGATATAAAAAAGTTTTCCAAAGAAAATACTTCCAAGAGATATACAGGGATATACATTGGCTCTTCTGTTTGTATAGTTGCCAAAATTATAGTACTCCACATAATGGATCAAATCTTTTAAGCTTTAGATCATAGATTGCAAAATGAATAAGAATTAGAGGAATTAAAGCGAGAGAATAGATCATTTTTTACACACAAAAAAATGATCCTAGTCGGAAATGATTGAAAACTCATCTATGGAAATAAAACTCAAAGGATACAATAAACATTTTTCTTCGCAAACAAATGTGTTGATAACTGACAAATCTTTGTGAGCCAGGGACATGGCATAGTTGTGAGCCAACAGGCAAAACAGAGTACCATCTCTGCTCCATTTGATTGCTTGGACCCAATCTTCTAATGACGAATAAGAATCTTGTCTATAAACAGTGAACATATTTAGTAAACGTTAACAGTAAACATCATAAGAAGAAACAGGATTTACAGGTAAGTATAGTTGAACATAGCTGAAGAGTAAGAAAAAAACGAGATCTCCGGTTGATTCTCACTTTGTTTTGTTACTACAATTTTAATCTGCTTGGATGTTCTTTGCGTTTCAGTCCTCAATTTTAATAGAATTCAGTTTAAACCCTTGATTTTTTTAAATAAATTGGTAGCTTCAGCGGGCTTTATATTCATTTTTTTTCTTTTGTCAAAATCAAGTAGTAAAAAAGATAAGTAAACAAAGTTACGAAACACTCGAACAAAACAGCAAAAAAATGATTGCGTCCAATACCATGACTGGTGAAAGACTATTGAGACTTTTATAAATTATTCTTTCATTTACTCTAAACTAATTATGAAATTTCCTCCTCCTAAGGGAAAATCTTGTGTTTTGGAGTGGGCTTTGTGTTTTCAGTAAAGTACTAGTTTTTAGAATTCTACATTCTAGAATTCTAGAATGATATGTAGTACTTTTCAGGCAAGACTCAGCAACAGACTTATGTCCAGAGGCAAAAACTATCGTTTTGTTGTTTTATAGTGAAAAATAAAAAAGTATATACCACCCTTAAATTTTCCTTAAAAAGTGGGTTAAAAAGCTCTTGCCCCAAATACCAATATGTTTATGCAGAAAATGGCTTCACGGTAAGTTTTTCAAAGAAAAGTAAAGAGCTATATTAAACCGAAACTTAGCAGAAATATAGTCAAATGATTTTTCAAGCATAAAACTACCACAAAACATCATCAATAAATAACAGAAACCCAAACAGAACAGAAATTACAATAAATAATCAAGTTAAACTCAAAACTAGCAGAAACTAAGTTGAGCAGGACTGAGCACCCTCCCCCCCCCTCCCCTGACGCCTTCTGAAGACCAAGGCATAATTTGCACTTTACTGAAAACAATCCTTATTTCAAGCTAAATGCATGTATTTCCATAATATAAAAAAAAAAATCTAAACAACACTGTCAAAACCAAAATTAAAGAAAAAAACACAAATGTATGTGGATTGACAGTTTAATGTACATATAATGATATTTATTTCTTAAAGTCTTAATAATTTTGGATTGGATAAAGTTAAAACAATGAAAACATTTAAAATACAATTTTATTTAAGTAAAATGTAAATTATGTTCTGGTCTTCAGAAGGCACAAGTGCATCAGCCCTAATCATCTTAGTTTCTGCTCGTTTTGAATTTGACTTAATTATTTGTTGTAATTTCCGTTTGTTTTGGTTTTCATTTATTTATTGAAGGTGTGTTGTGGTAAATTTACACTTGTATAATTATTTGACATTATATCTGCTCATTTTTCATTTAATGCAGCTCTTTACTTTTCGTTGAAAAGCTAATTTTGTGAAAAAAAAATTTTAATTAACCATCATATATACTCATCATCATTGGATAGCTTCATCATCATCATCATCACCAAGTCTGTCATCATTGGATGGCTGTATCGACTATGAAGTTGCTGCCCGCGAGGCCTTGGCCTCTGCCGCCTTTGGTAGACTGAGCCATGCTTGGAAGAAGCCAATGATCAAACAAGCCACCAAAATGAAGACCCTTGGAGGGTCAGTCTATTTGATCCTGCTATATGGAGCTGAAACTTGGCCTACAACTGCAGCTGTCCAGCGCCGTCTCGACACTCTTCAATCTAAGTGGTTTCGCACAATCCAGGGAATCCGACAGACAAACTTTGTCAGTAATGACTGCCTATGAAGTATGACTTCCCAGTCATATTGGTCACACCTGGTTGCTGAGCGGACACTTCGTTGGTTTGGACATCTTTTGTGATTGCCTGCAGACACTCCAGCTCAGATTCTTTACAACTTTGAACCAACCAGTAGGGACTAGAAGCGTCCAAGAGGAAGATCCAAGTTTCGGTGAAGTTATAGTCTTGGGATTTTCCAGGATCAAGCAGGAATTTGCTGGCTGATGCAGAAGCCCTAGCTGCAGTCTGCCCCACGCGGAGAAGGCTGACGACGCTCTCAACGCCACCCCATCATGAGGATTAAGTAAGAAAGTAAGATATAGTCATCATTGTTTGCTTAGCCATGAGAAAAAAGAAGGTAACTTCACAATACTTCTTCATTTCAATAATATCTCTTAACTTCACAAAGTCATAAATAGTATTCACTGAACATCAAATCCAAACATGGAAACTCTTTGTTCATAGGCATCAACTTGATGCATTTATCTCATAATTTGTGTTGCAACACATGAACTATAGAACGCAATAGTTTAGTGATTCCTGTTAGAGGCCTAGTTTTTTACATGCATTTTTTAGACTGATTTACAAGTTGGAGTTTTTTTGGGGGGGAGGGGGATAGACCAGGTAAACCCCCATGAATACAGCCCTGAATGGCTTTTAATTAGTTTTATAGTGATCTTTGAGGATTAAAACAGAGTAATTCAGCCACAGAAAAGAAACAAATATGTACAAGATAAAATTCAAAAATGTATATAAATGCCTTTATTTATGTGAGTGCTAGTTTGTGCATGTAGCAACCTTCAAGAATTATTCACTTTTTTCCAAAAATACTACATTATGGTTTGTTGCTTCATTTCATTTTCAAGATTTGTATTCAGCTAGTCAGTTTTCTTTGGGTTTTTTTTCCCCATCAATAACTTCTGCTTTTCATTTGCTGAAGGGCTTTCTCCATTCTGCAAGCCAGAAATGTTAGTTTGGCCTGCCTTAACTTTCTGTTTCTACATTAGACAGGTATTCTGCAATAAATAAAGAAATTTAAAGGTTTTATAAAGGAACCAAACATATTTTCCACATTGAGTTTTTTGTTTTATTCAAGCTCCACTATAGAGAGAGAGAGACAGAGAGAAGGTAAAGGAAGAGAATGCAATTACTTCATACTACTTTTCAGGTGAGACACAGCAACAGACTTGCCTCCTGACACAGCAACTACAGTTTTGTCTTCATTAAATGAGATACTATGAATGGTGTTCCCACACAATAGCTTCAGCAAGCAATTTTGACAGTCAACATTCTGAGAGAAGAGCTTGGTACCACTTCCTAGAATTTACCAGTAATAGATATGCTTTCAAAGCCTGTTTAAAGCATGATAGTAAATACAGCCTAGTCAGTTCAGAAATGTAAGTTTTGTTGTTTTTTTCCTTGACTGTATAATTTCTTTTATCTTAACACGCTAAAATGTCTTGAATTTTTGCAAACATTTGGTGGAAGTCTTCTATGGTACAGTAAATGTTGACTAGCTGCTAAGAAATCATTTTTAGGGCTGAGCATTCCCATCAAGGTATCAATGAGCAATAAGTAGGCTAAACTTCAAATTATAATCCCAAGAAATATACCAAGCTTTGGGATCTGTAAGGAAAAATAAGAATAATTTGTTTGAATCCTTTTCAGGCAAAGGTTCCAATAGATATTCATAAAGATTCAAGGGGTCAAATAAAAAGATTTTGACCTTATGGCAAAATTTGAGTTGAAAAAAAAATACAAAGGAATATTTCAGAGCAAATATGTTTCTTCTCCTTTACAGATTCCAAACATGTGGTTTTTTGTAGAGGGTACTATTTGAAGTTCCAAATTTAGCTGCAACTGTTTTCTGAGTTTCCACCAAAAAAAAATTAGAAACAATTTGTTTGACTTATGCTATACTTAGGCTACCAAGCTTTTTAGGTGTGTAAACCTTCTTTTATCCAAATTTGAAGAAATAGCCAATAGCATAGATTTTCAAAGACAAAAAGCACCTCTTTTACCATTCTCCGCATTTACTTCATATATTTATGCATTAATCTGAAAAAAATAAAAGAGGGAAAGCTATTCTATTTTCTTACAAAGCTGAATGAAATAAAACCAAATACATTTTCTCAAAAAAAAACAAAAAAACAGTGACCTTACATTTGGGAGTGCCTGCAGCCTCAAATATGGCTACTAATGATCACAACTAAATAACTCGTTTGCTGTGCTATTATTAGTGGTAGTAGTAGTAAAGTAAATATAGTACTTAATTAGGATTGTTTGTGTTGCTTTTTTATGAGTATATAGTTCAACATGGTGTTGGTGCGATCTTCCCTGAACATGATTTTCAAACGAGTGTGCTGATATTTTACTGTTTATATATTTTAGTTTTTAGGGTGCTTTAGGTGCACTTTGTTAAGTTTTGAGGGATTGCATAATTTCAATGATGACATCTACTTTAGGGCAATTTAAAGTCACACAATGATATTGACTCTGCACAAGTTGTAAATTTGTACATTCTTTAGTTTGGACACCTTACATTGGTAGGCCTAGATAGTATACTTTGGTACTTGTTATTTAAACAAAACAGTCAAGATTTATACTACATAAGATCTGTTGAAAAATCAATTTGCCTAATGGTTATGAGTGAAAGAATACATTGGACTTATAATGTGCAAATATATAGCCCAAATTATATAATGCATTATGTCACTAGTAGCCATTGGGCAAACCAGTTTTTCAACAGATCTTATGCAGAGCAATTCTTGAGTGTGTTTTAATTAAAATTATCAAGTACCTATACTTTTAGAATTTTAGTAGATTGTAAGTCATACAGTCATTATTTGAAGTCACTTTAATGACCCCTCACAAGCTCAAAATCAATTTGTGACAGTAGCAATTAGTACATTTGAAAAGGGAGTTATAGTGCACCTATGTTCATCTTTTTTTTAAACTTAGAATAAAAAAAGTAAACTCAAACCAAAATTCGTATATTTTTTTTTCAAAGTGAAGACAAGTGAGCTGTCTTCTATACAATTTTTTAGACCATGGAAATTGGGAAGGAGTAAAGATAGGAGCTTGAAATACATCTTGCCCAGACATAACTTAGCCTCTGATTTAATTCCTGAAAGTTTCATTCCCCTGACTCAACTGCTTTCTAAAATAACAAAGCCTCTTATCTAGAATTCTACCAAACATTTTAAAACTGATCTGTAAATGTTTTGTTTATGGCACTCACTCACTCAAAGGCTTTTAAGAATAGTTTTTAAAACTAACCAGTTTGCTTGATCTGAATTTTGTGGTTGAGTGCTAGATGAGGGGTGAGTAAGTTAGGTGAATGAAACTTTCAGAAGCAGGCCAAGAGTCTAAACTATGCCCCAGCAAGGCTTTTTGAAGCATCTATCTATACCCTCTCCCCCTAAAAAGGGCACTGATCTTTGATGAACTTGGGACAAATTTTTCTAACTTTTGATAAATTTACTATCTAAAAGCTGAACATACCACTTAATTTTTGATCCACAAAAACAATTTCTTAGACCATGCTGCTTTTCCGTTTACGAAAAATTAAGCAAGAAAACACTCTGAATATTTTGGCCCTAGGTTTGGGAGCCTTTCTCAACAGAATAAAAAAGAGAAAATCAAAAAAAAAATGTTCTTTAAAAAATAATATACATCAAAATACAACAAAACTAACACACGAAAAGAGAAAAAACAAAAGAAAAGAAATATAAATAAATAAATAGGAATTAAACCCATGTCTTAAATAACTCTTCCATTCACTGACAAAAACGAATGTCTATAAGGGTACTATTTGTCTCCTCACAAATCAATGAAAATCTACCAAAAAATTAAGAATATATTTATACAGCAAAACAATAAAGGCCACCTAACCCCCAGCCCATAACCCCTAATTAAATCTCACCAGGTCATCAACCAATTTATGAATTATAAATTGAATATTCTTTTGGTTGCAAGCCTAGCTGCAGATTTTTTACTTTACCTAGCATTTAAACTGTTCTGGCCTTTGTTTATAAGGTCATCATTTGTTTCAGAACAATTATTAAAATCAGTAGGCCTACTGGTTGAATATTTTACCTGCTTTTTAATTAAAATATATATAAATTGAATTGATCCTAAATTCCCCTTCATCTCTATTGATACTAATACCCCCATAGATTATCTTTTTTATTTCTATAATTTCTCTGAAACTTTGTAAAAGTCCTATTGACATGTCTACCATTTTTTTATAAGAGTTTAATTAAAAAGCAGGTAAAATATTAAACCAGTACTGATTTTAATAATTGTTCTGAAACAAATGATGACCTTACAAACAAAGGTCAGAATGGTTTAAATGCTGGGAAAAGTAAACAAACTGCAGCTAGGCTTGCATCCAAAAGAATCTATTCAATTTATAAATAATAAATTGGTTGATGAACTTGTTAGATTTAATTAGGGGTTATGGGCTGAGGGTTAGGTGGCCTTAATTGTTTTGCTCAAGTATAAATATATTCTTCATTTTTTGGTAGATTTCCATTGATTTGTGAGGAGAAAAATAGTATCCTTATAGACATTTGTTTTTGATACGGTAGTGAATGGAAGCGTTATTTAAGATGTGAGTTTAATTCCTATTTATTTATATTTCTTTTCTTTTGTTTTGTTTTTTCCCTCTCTTTGTGTGTTAGTTTTGTTGTATTTTGATGTATATTATTTTTAAAGAACTTTTTTTTCTCTCTCTCTTTTTTCTGTTGAGAAAGGCTCCCTGACATGGGGCCAAAATATTTGGAGTGTTTTTTAATTAAGTGTTTATTTTGTTGTTATTTATTCACTGCTTTAATAAAATTAAAACCCATTTTTGTTGCTTAATTTTTTATCCATAAAAATGATGGATAGAGAGCTTTAACTTCAACAATGCCAAGTTAGCCCAGTTATTACATACTGCACTTGAAAGAACATTGTACCAAGCCTGTATGCATGAGTAGCAGCAGGTGTTGCCCCCAAAAAAGCCCAACACAGATGGCTGGGACCTAAGTAAGTAAAGTAAGATTCCAATGTAGTAAAAATTCTTTTTGATGTAATGTTTTTTTTTTCATGGGTGTCAGGCTCTTTCTAAAATTTCTTCCAAATAACATTTTTCTACAGAAAATAATAAAAATAGCAATTACCATCCCTGAATCAGCTACAAATGGCAATTTTTATCATTGGACAGTTTTTTGAGAAACTTATTTTCAAAAATTAGTCACTGGGCTCAAAATAGAATTTAGCCCAAGGGCAATTAGCCTATTGAATTTGGAAGAGCATAAAAAAGGGATCAAATGATGTAATTACTTCTTTCCTAACTAGATTTTGGCTATAAGCCTAGGGTTTTACAAGTACATAAGGAAATATGTTAGCAAAAGGATTCTTACTTCAGAATATGCAGAATAATCCTAGTTAAAACATTGGTAAATTTCTACCAAATCATATTATTGAGTTAGGAATAAAGTGAATACACCATTTGATGCCTTTTTTTATGCTGATTATGAATATAATAATCATTTCTATTGGAAATGAATTTCAGCCCCCCCCCCCTATATATGCCAATTCAGGGTTTGGTTAGTTTGTAGAAAAATATAAGCTGAATTGGCATATATAGGGGGGGGGGCTGAAATTCATTTCTGTTAGAAATGATTAGCCTACTATATTTGGAATCAGCATAAAAAAGGCATCAAGTGGTATATTCACTTTAAGTGTAAGTCAATAATATGATTTGGTAGAAATTTACCAAAAAAATTTGCAGGGGGGGGCCTTTATCTTCACTTCTTTCACTGTTGTACAATTTTTTTTAACAACATTCTGAAAAATAAACATGGATTCAACTATATTTTTCCAATTTCAAATAATCTATACATGTAATTAGACACCATCAATACCATCTAATAATTTTGCATCAAAACATAGGCTATTAATAGACAAATACTGGTAAATAAGGCTAGGCTAGTTAGATGTCAATTTGGTGTTTGTTTATAAATAATTTTCAAGACTTAGAGAAGAGACACAAATATTTGAAAATGTGATGGAAAAACTGGAAATGCAAGGAATATAGTTGAGATAAGGGTTCTCCCTTTGCTAATAGGCTATGTTAACTAGGATTGTACTGCATACTAGGCTATGAAGTAAGAATTGTTTTCTTAACATATTTCCTTATGAACTGGTGAAACCCTTGGCTTTTACCAGATTATGTGAATATTTATAATATCATCAAAAAGTATACTTCAAAAGATATTTCGAAGAACATAGTTGAGGCTTTCTAACCACTGTCAAAATTTGCATTCACCTAACTCAACAATAATTGGCCTACTTGCAAAGATAAAAAACACCTAATCTAAAACCTTACCAAATAATTTAATTATTTGTTTCTTTTTGCTCACCATAATACAGACACTCATTTTCGTATTTCAAAGCAAGACAAGGCACAAAAGCCTTTTTCTCAGAAAATAAACCCATTGAGCGATTTTAAATTTAATTGGGATTTGGCGTCGAAATTTCAAATCAGACAATTCACTCGGTTCAATTGTAACCGAAACTCTAAAAAACGGAAGTTTAATATCAGTAGATACATCAAAAGAATGAACTTATTGTGTTGATTCCAAATATATAAGACTTATAAAGTTTATGTGCTACTCATCAAAAGTTACGAACCTGAGAAAATTTGCCTGATTTTGAAATAGGGAGAAGACACCCTCTAAAATACAAGCTATCTTAATGGAAATTACACCATCATATTTTGCGTACCTTAGAACCCTGCTGTAAAAAACTCAAGCTCATATATTAAAAAATGTGGAATTTAGCCAATTTTACCAGAAGACAGATCACGGATGTGTGTTTATTTGCTTTGTTTTTTTCCCCCTAGGGGTGATTGCATTGAAATAATGGTCCTAGAAGATCGGGAGGGGGTACTTTCTAACGGAAATTAAAATTTCTAGTGCCCTTTTAAATGACCAAAAATATTGGAGGGCAATTGCCTCCCAAGCACATTTTTTCCCAAAGTTATCGGATCAAAATTTTGAGATAGCCATTTTGCTTAGTATAGTTGAAAGAGCAAACAACTATGTCTTTAGGTATATAATGAACCCCCATAGACCGTGGGAAGAGGCCTGTAACTTATGAAATTTACCCATTGTTTTGCGTATAGTATTTGTTTTTGGGAAGCATACAGACAGTTTTTGGTGGAGGTGTGTGTTTGGGGTGAATTTCTATAGGGAGAATCTTCTTTGAGATGGAAATTTCCAGGGGATAAATTTCCCAGGGAAGTTTTACGCGGGGGGGGGGGGGCATTTGATAATAATTACTATACGATATTTTCTTTAATTGCTTTACATTCTCTTTGCCAGATTTTACATGTGGAGATGTGAACAGTGTTGCCAGATCTTAAAGAGAGGATTGTGCTTTCTTGAATCCAAAATCAGGATTTTCTAGACAGAATTATGCTACGCCTTTTGTTCATTTCCCTCAATTTATGAAGAAGTTAATCAGTTGTATGTTGTTTTTTTTGTGATGAAAGACACGTCCGACTCTCTTTTATCTTCATAAAATCTGTGAACAGAATATAATCTAATAATAATATTAATCTATTTCTAACTTACTAAGGTAGTGTGGCCAGGTGCCTGACACAAAACAGCACAGCAAAGGACGCGAGAATGCACCACCGCTGCATTTTGCTAAATATTTACATATTTTTTGGTGGAGTTCCAAATTTAAGGGAAATTAAATAGTGCAAGCATGAGTGCAAACAAAAAAAAACTGAGGGTGTCAAAGACGAAGCTACCAGATGAGGGTTAACAGTGTGCATTTTGTGTTTTAGAAGGCTAGAACTGAAAATTGGTAGAATTTAGTCTTCACTGACAGGTTCCCACACCAGATTCCGGAATTTGGTACAGTAAAGCATTTTTCGACATCTTGCATGACTTTTTGTGGTCAAAATTTTCTGTTATGAGTCGTTAGATTGAAAAAAAAACATATTTTTCTCAGTTCTCTGGCTCGCCAGAGAATTAAATAAAACCGATATCTAAAGAAGATCTAACAAAATAATATTTCTCAATGCTTAATTCAAAAATGAAACTTGTAATTAAAGAACTAAAAACAAAAGTAGGCACTCTGTATACTGGTCTTAAAGCATAAATTAAGTTATATAAAAATGAGGAAGTTGAAGAAGCATTTCACAAAGATAACTATTGTAATGTTACCCATCCAAAATGTCTCTCCAAGATGTCATTTAGATAAGTGACATAAAATTCTTCTTCCTTACGCAATGCGCAATTCTAAGCTTCAAGAAAGTGTAAATTCTTGAACTGTGTTACGAGAACGAAATGTTTTCAGTTTTCAAGAATGTAAGTTAGAACGCCAAGAAAAGCCGAGTTAAAGATAAGAAATTAGACCGTTTGCTATTAATGCAACTATCTTTAAAATTGCAGGCGAATAACAATGTTCTGAGTTTTTTTTCGGGGTCACAAAACAAAAGCCATAGACATACACATGAGACAAAGTCTACTGGGAAAGGCCCTTAAAAGTACGCGTTGTTATTTTAATTGTTTTTCACTTTTAATGAGCGTCGAATCAGTTTTTTTAATTTTTAATCAACTATGATACGAGTACTTATCTTCGACTAGTATTCAAGATCCTTATCAAAGTTAGGCAACAAAGAAATAAAATATAAGTTTAACTTTCAGAAAAAGCGAACCCTCCTTTCATATCACCCAAAATTTCCTCGAGAATCTCGCCTTCATTTTCATTCTAGTCCGTCGGTTTTTTGATGTCATTATACATGTCATTCGTAAATCTATTCAGAATAACGGGTGTAGGATAAGTCGCAACAGCCCTTTCCCTGTCAATTTAGTCAAAGTCAGATGTTCACAATAGAGTTGAACATTTTCAACTGTATCCTGTTTCGAATTTAGTGTTTGACAAAATTCATCATAGGCAGCGCAATCGCGCTGCCTAAGAAAAGAACGATGTTGACACAAGGTATTATTTTTTTTTGTTTTTTCCATACCAGGGCCCTTCTTATCAAAGGAGTTGTCGTAGAAACTTCGAAAAGGACTCATTCAATTCGAAATTGGAGTGGCTAGTGTCCTTTTTAACAGTCGAAAGTGATTGGAGGGCAACTAGCCCCCCCCCCCCCCCGCCCATAATTCCCCCAAACACATCCAATCAAAATCTTGAGATAGCCATTCTGTTCAGCGTGGTTGATTTCCAGATAGAAAATATACTTTTGAGGAGGACACTCCCCCACAACCCTCAAGGCAAGGGTTTTAAGGTATGCCCTGGGTGCATATAAGAACGATGTCGGCATAATGTAATATTTATTTTTTTTTCCCCTTTTAACCACGTGACTTCTTATCAAAGAAGTTGTCGTAGAAATTTCGAAAACGGCCCATTCAATTGGACATTGGAGTGGCTCGTACCCTTTTTGATAGTTAAAAGTGACTGGAAAGCAACTAACACCCCTTCCATAACAACAATTTCCCGAAACACATTCAATTAAAACTTTGAGATAGCCATTTTGTTCAGCGTAGTTGATTTCCAGATAGAAATTATGTTTTTGAGGAGGACACTCCCACAACAGCCGTCGGGGCAAGTGTTGTAAGTTATGCACTGGGGGCATATAAGGTTTTTGTAGAAGGTGTTATCGTAGAAAGTGTGGTAATCATCGAGGCATTAGTCTGGTCTCTGTAGGTAGTAAATTACTTAGTAATATGATACTTTTTAGACTGAGAGATGCCGTAGACAAAGCTTTAAGAGAAGAGCAGTGCGGTTATAGAAAAGGTAGAGGATGAGTCGATCAAATTTTCACTCTTAGGCTAAAAATTTAGAAGTGCCTGAGTTTTCAAACACCTTTGGTCCTCAGTTTCATAGAGTATAAGCAAGCGTTTGATTCTGTTAATATAAGAGCTTTCGTAAAGGTTTTATCCTTGTATTCTTTACCAGACAAATACATTAAAGTGATTAGTGCTATGTACGAGTATAACACTGCTGCGGTTAAGGTAGGAAATGAGGTTAGCAGTTGGTTTTGTATTAAATCAGGAGTTAAGCAGGGTTGTGCTCTATCCCCCTTTGTATGGATTTTTTTATAGACTTTGTCTTGAGGAGCCCAAGAAAGGCAATGGGAGACCACGGAATCAAATGGGGAGAAAGTCTCCTGGACTTCGATTATGCTGATGATTTAAGCATCCTAGATGAAAGTGTGAGCAAAATGAATGAAGTTTTAAAGGTTTTGTGAGTTCAGGGTGCTAGAATTGGTTTGAAAATTAATGTTCGGAAGACTAAGTCACTAAGGCTAGGACTAAGTGAAGATGAAAAGGTGATGTTGGGTAATGAAAAGATTGATCAGGTGGGCAGCTTCACTTACCTTGGTAGTATTATTAGTAAAGATGGTGGGAGCAGTGAAGATGTTAAACAAAGAATAGCCAAGGCTCAGGGTGTTTTTTCACAGTTAAAAAAAAAGTCTAGAAGAATAGGAAGATAAGTCTGCAAACCAAGATTAGAATATTAGAAGCTACAGTGATGACAGTGGTCAAATATGGCTCTGAAGTATAGACGCTACAAAAAGCGGATGAAGATTTGCTAGATGTTTTCCAGAGAAATTGCTTAAGGATTGTTTTGGGTACCGGGCTGGCTGACCGTATTTCAAACAATAGGCTATACGAAAAATGTGGTTCAATACCGCTCTCTAGGGTTATAATGAAAGAAAGGTTGAGGTGGCTAGGGCACGTTGTGCGGATGAAGGATGACAGATTGCCGAAGATTGTTCTTTTCGGCCAACCATCTAGGGCTAGACGGAAAGCAGGTCGCCCCTGTCTGGGGTGGGACGTCATAAAGAAGGATTTAAAGGAAATGGGAACTTCGTGGCGGGTGTAAAACGGGAGGCTTTGAATAGATTGGGGTGGAGGAGGAGCGTGCGTAGCTGTGTTGGCCTCAGGCGGCTTGGTGCTACGGTGAGTTCTTAGTAGTAGTAGTAGTAGTAACTTACACTCCTTCCACGCCCACCTTTACCTCAAACACATCCAATCAAAATTTTGAGATAGCCATTTTATTCAACGTAGTCTTAAGTTCTGGAATTAGGTCTTCGAGAATGACAACCCCCCCCCCACAGCCCTCAGGGCAAGGATTGTAAATTATACCCTGGGGGCATATAAGGTTTTTATAGATTGCGTTGTCGTAGAAACTTCAAAAAGGGCTCATTCGATTGGAAATTAAAATGGCTAGTGCCCTTTTTAATAGTCGAAAGTGGTTGGAAGGCAACTAACATCCCTTCCACGCCCACCATATCCCAAAAAACATCCAATAAAAATTTTGAGATAGCCAATTTGTCCCACGACGTTCAGAGTTCAGGAAATTATACCTTTGAGCAGGGCACTCCCCCCACAGTCTTCATGGCAAGGGTTATAAGTTATGCCCTGGGGATATATAAGGTTCTTATTGAAATCTTTCTCGTAGAAACTTGAAAAAGGGCTCATTCGGTTTGAAATTCAAAGAGCTAGTGCCCTTTTTAATAGTCGACAGTGATTTGAGGGCAACTAACCCCCCTCTCTCGCCCACCTTTTCCCCAAACACATCCAATCAAAATTTTTAGATAGCCATTTTATTCAACTTAGTTGAAAGTTTCGGAAATTATGTCTTTAAGAATTAGGTCATTGAGGATTACAATCCCCCCCAGTCTTCAGGACAAGGGTTGTAAGTTATGCCCTGGGGGCATATACAGATTATATTGAAAGTGTTGTCGTAGAAACTTCAAAAGAGCTCATTCAATTGGAAATTGAAAGGGCTATTGCCTTTTTTAATAGTTGAAAGTGATTTGATTGCGACTAACGCCCCTCTCACGCCCACCATTTTCCCAAACACATCCAATCAAAATTTTGATATATCCATTTTGTTCAACGACGTTGAAAGTTCTAGAAATCTGGTATTTTAGGATGATAGCCCCCTCAGAGCCCTTAGTTCAAGGGTTGTAAGTTAAGCCCTGGGGGCATATATGGTTTATATAGAAAGTTGTTGTAAAAATTTCAAAAAGGGCTCATTTGATTGGAAATTGAAATTACCCTTTTTAATAGTCGAAAGTGAGTGGACAGTAATTAACCCCCCTCTCACGCCCACCATTTCCCCAAAAACATTCAATCAAAGTTTAGAGATAGCCATTTTGTTCAACGTAGTTGCAAGTTCTGGAAATTATGTATTTAAAAATAACAAACTCCCCAGAGCCCCCAGGGCAAAGGTTGTAAGTTATGCCCTGGGGGCATGTAAGGTTTTTATAGATAGAGTTGTCATAAAACTTAAATAGGGCTCATTCAATTGGAAATTGAGAGGGCTAGTGCCCTTTTTAATAGTCGAAAGTGATTGGTAGGTAACTAACCCCCGTCTCAAATCCACCATTCCCCCAAACATATCCCCTCAAAATTTTCAGATAGCCATTTTGTTCAACGTAGTAGAAAGTTCTAGAAATTATGTCTTTGTGAATGACACCCCCTCAGCCCTCAGGGCAAGGGTTGTAAGTTATGCCCTGGGGGCATATAAGATTTTTATTGAATGTGCTATAGAAAGGGCTCATTTGATTGGAAATTGAAAGGGCTAGTGCCTTTATAATAGTTGAAAGTTATTGGAGAGCGACTACCGCCCCTCTCACGCCCACCATTTCCCCAAACACGTCCAGTCAAAATTTTGAGATAGCCATTTTGTTTAACGTAGGCTAGTTGAAAGTTCTGGAAATTAGGTTTTAGAGGATCACAGCCACCCTAGCAGCCCTTAGGTTAAGGGTTGTAATTTATGCCCTGGGGGCATATAAGGTGTTTATAGAAAGTGTTGTCGTTTCGAAAAGGGCTCATTTGATTAGAAATTGAAAGGCCTAGTGCCCTTTTTAATAGTCAAAAGTGATTGTAAGTCTTGACGAAATTCTACGATGGTGAATTCTACGACATTCTACGAACTTTTCGAAAGTAGTTGCTTCTGAGACACTAAAAAAACTTTTTCCACAAAATAAGTTTTTCAAGTAAAAGTAAAGAACTCCATTAAACAAAAAATTAGCAAAAATAAAATCAAATAATCTACCAAGCGTGAAACTACCACAAATCAGCATCGATAAATAAATGAAACCCAAAACGAACAGAAACTACAATAAATAACTGAGTCAAACCCAAAACGAACAGAAACTACCATAAATAACCGAGTCAAACTCAAAACGAGCAGAAATTAACATAAGTTGGGCTCAAAACCCCTATTCCTTCCCAAAGCCAGAACATAATTTGCACTTTAATGAAAAAAATTACAAATGAATGTGCATTGTCAGTTTAATATACATATACTGATATTTAGTAATCAAAATCTTAATATTATTTGATTAAAGTTATAAAAGTAAAAACATTTATATTTTTTTCAGTAAAGTGCAAATTTTTTTCAGGCCTTAGGAAGGCATAGAGGTTTGGTGCTCAACTTATCTTAATTTCTGCTAGTTCTGTGTTTGACTCGGTTATTTACTGTAATTTCTGTTCGTTTTAGGTTTCATTTATTTATCGATGCTGATTTGTGGTAGTTTCACGCTTGGTAGATTATTTGGTTTTAGTTTTGCTCATTTTTTGCTTAATGGAGTTCTTTAATTTTCTTTGAAAAAAATATTTTGTGGAAAAAGTTTTTTTAATTAATAACAGAAAACATTATCTCGACGATGACATTGTTGATTGGTAAGCTTAAGACTTAAAGAGCTGCTTCAGCAATGTCGAAAAAAGGCCTGAGATTCAGCATGTCTTTGTAATTGCTAACGCCAAACAAGAATGATTCTGTGTTCACTGGGACCTCGTCTTGAAATACATCCACCCAGTCAACCTGAAGCAAGTTTCGACACTGATTTTCCAGTTCATCCAGGTCACGTCCTGTAAGAAGAGAAAATGGCAGCTTTTGGAAGCGTGGCCTCACAGCAGCGTTCAGAAAAATTTGAGGAAAGAAGACTTTGATCTTTTTTAAAAGCGTGAGGTTATGGGGCAGCTTTTTTAGTGTCTCAGAAGCAACTACTTTCGAAAAGTTCGTAGAATGTCGTAGAATTCGCCATCTTAGAATTTCGTCTTTTCCCAAACTCGACTTTTATAAATTGTTAAAGGCAATTTGGAATTCAAATCCAAAATCATTTTCAGCAATAGGCAGGTATATTAAATCAGGGCAAAAATAGCAATTATGGTTTATTTGCTTCATCTTTGTATATGTAGTTGAGGACTCTAGCCGCGTAAAATCGCTAAGTGATGATTGCTCGCTCAAAATGTGAGGATAGTTCAAAATAAGAGCCAAGCACGTTTTCTACTGCTCTATATCGTGAAAGCCACTGAGTGGACGAAAGCTGTACCATGTTCCAATCTTTAGCTCCCTCATTTAGTAGGGCGTAAAATTGCTGGTAAGCAGTGGGCTCAGGCATTGGCCTCATCGAAATACAAGGAATCAGTTTGCAGAAGCATGTCGTCAATTGATGACGATAGCTCTAATCCAGCTTTTGATGTGCAAAGATGAAGATAATTGCAAATACATTTAAGTAGCACAATATCTGGGTTTCTCGTTTTTTAACGGAGTCGTGGATATAAGGAATTGTGGATGCCAACCATATCGTTCGCTCCATCCTGGCTTAACCCAACGCATTTCTTTGCTTGGATCCCTATTTCCTCAAAGAAATCACAAAGTACACTAATCAAAGCTACTGCAGTAGCACTCAAAACTTCAATGAGTCCCCAAAAAGCAGTGTTGATCCATTTTCAGCTTTAATGACTGATAATTAACATAAATAACAAATATAGATAAACAAAAATAATAATATAAATGGCAAATGTAAATAACTCCTTGTAAAGAATAAAATACGTGGGCAGTAATCCTAAGCCTGTTCTAAGTCAATTGTATTCAACCGGAGTTTCTTAAAAAAATGATATATAGACATGTTTTAACCCTATAAATATACATTCCATTACCCTCTAGTGTTGGTGTTCTATCTGGTGGCAATATTCTTCTCATCTCTGTTTTGTGCTTCATTCCTTCGGTACTTAACATCAGCCAAGTGAGCCCTTAAAGTGGATTTACATATTGTGCAGTATGCTGAATTGGTGTCACAATTAATAGGTTTCAGCCAGTATTTTAGTTCATTCAGCTTTTCCCACTCTTTTCTGTATTGTTATCAAAATTTGCCCACTTTCCCGTATCTGGTTTTTCCCATTAACGATAATAGAAGCTTCGATAATTTAAAATTAGTATCTTCATATTCACCGTGGAACCTGGAACACGATAGGGAAATCCCTATCAAGCAAGGCCGTATCCAAGGAGGGGGGATGTTACCCGGTTTGAACCCCCCCCCCCCCGAAATTTTTGACCGAGTCGAAAATAAGTCGAAAATTAGTAAAACCTAGGTAAAAATCAGTAAAATTAGTCGAAAAGTGAGTCAAAAATTAGTAACCCCCCCCCCCGAAAAGGTCAAAAATTAGTAACCCCCCCCCCCCCGAAAAGGAATCCTGGATCCGCCCTTGCTATCAAGTTTTGAAAATTCCATCTGTCTTCATTAACATGTTCCTGAATCTGGCAATGGAGGTTGTCAATAAAGACTAAAATTTACAGATTATAGAGTTTTGTCGTTCTTATTGTAAAAGCAGTATGCGCCTAATTTGCACCGAATTATTTTGACACACACTATATCGGCACAGTGCGCCAATTTGAAAAATTCAATGCGCAACCACCTCAAAAAAGCACCCAAATTGCGGAAATGCGCACCATTTGGCCACACTGCTTTGAGGAAGCAAAAGCACGGTATAAACCACTGAAAGCAAGACTACGAACAAAATAACTAAATACAGGATAAAAATGTTTTTGTCTTGAGTTTTCTTTCTTCCAGAAGTGGTCGACTTTGGAAAAATACGATATAGTGTCTTACATTATCATCAAAATTTTACTTCATATACGCAAAAGAAGGGGAAAAAATGCAATCGTTGCTTTCGGAGCAAAGATTGCTTTCGGAGGGGCTGCATAATGGTTTTCAGAATCCTGAAACCTTATCTGATTGTGTGTAAGGACTTATCTGCAGCAAACTGTATATTTCGTTCTTAGTTGGGATTTCATGACAAGGACGGCTTCAGTCCTTACTTTCTTCAATCTATTTTGCTTTTCAGTCTTAACATTACTCATCCATGACAAAATTCTTTCTGAGTCTGCGTTAAACTGCAGTAGGGACAGAACCCTCTTGGCTAATTCTACGATATCTGAAAAAGCCTTTTTGTCGGTGAAGTTTCTCGTTTCATGTATTTTTATCTACATCAAATGTGTAGTCATTTTGCTCGAGTCCTCCTTTCTAGAGTCACTAAAATATATGGCAGATTTCACCATCGGGAGTTAGAATCTGTTTAGTTTTTACATGAGACTTGGATATCTGTTCACTGATACACTTAGTGATGGAATACCTTCCTTTTTCTCTTGGTTCCAGAGCCATCTTAGCATTTACAAAACTAAAGAGACTTCAAAAAGGATCACCGTCCTCGCAACCATCCTTGCAAATTCTTCGACAATCTTTGGTTTCTCAGCTGTAGCAGCAGCACATAGACGGACCGAACGGCAGATATATTTCAAAAGAATCAAGTTTCTTATATTTTTAGATGTGATTTTTTAAGTTGTTCTACGTTTTTCTAGACTATGCTACGATTATGCTATATTAAGAAAGATTATGCTTGGATGGTTTTGTTTCCTAATTATGCTACGTTTAGCATAAGTATGCTATACCTGACAACACTGAATGTGAATCACACGAAAATTATTGTACGTCAGCCATGTCTCTAGTTCTGAATTGATTTACTTTCGATTTGAAGTTACAATTTATCACTTTTGTCAATTCCTTGCGGGCGTTTCTTTAAGTGTTTTTTTTTCTGTATTTTCAAACTTTGCTATCTCTTTCTAGTAGTTTAATAGACGGATTTTCAATCAAAATAAATTAATTTTTTCATATTCTTCAAATCGTGTGCAAAAAAACAATAGAGAAAAAAATCTCAAAAAAAAAAAACGAGACTGCGGCCAGTGGAGAGAAAAGACGAAAAATGTAAAACAACGCGGATATTTCGCCTGTATCAAAACAAGGCGTCTTCAGCACGACAGAAACACAAGAATAACAAGTGAAAATGCCAGAGCAACTGCTCTGGTGTTCTCACTGAAGTAACTCTAATAGCTTCTTTTCCCTTCGTGGATTAGTTGCGCCAATTGTATATTTTTTTGGTGTTGGTTTTATTTGTTTTTAGTCTGTTTTTTTATCTTGTTCTTCTTGTGCTTCTCTCGTGCTGAAAATGCCTTATTTTGATACAGGTGAAATATCTGCGCTGTTTTACATTTTTCGTCTTTTCTCTCTTCTCGTGTTTCTCTCGTGCTAAAGACGCCTTGTTTTGATACAGACGAAATATCCACGTTGTTTTACATTCTTGTCTTTTCTCTCCACTGGCCGCAGTCTCGTTTGTTGTTGTTTTTTTATTGAGTTTTTTCTCTTTGTTGGTTTTTTGTCATGGCTGGCCAGTTCGGCTTAAGATCTTTCAATGGTGTGCAAATAAGATCGTGCCATTTTAAGAACAGGTTTTGTTACTTGTTTGTTATTCGATCGATCCACATTTTCAAGCTATCATATGATAGCATTTTCAGCTATCAGATACTTAAGAACATACACATCTTCCGGCCCTAATTATATCAAATCCAAAATACTGAAAGTAAACTGCGTACGCCTCCGTTACCACGGAAGTACAACATCTGTATGTAATATTTTTCACTTCCCTTCAACCTGGTATAAGACCGAGATAAACTTTTTGAAACAAGATGTCTCAAAAGCTATCTGAGACACCTATTACCCAGTACGTCTTACCAGCCACGCAGCAAAAATTCTCAACAGAGTCGTGCTCAGGTGTATACGAGCCATTTCCTCACTGGTCATTCCGGAATACCAAGCCGGCTTCCGACCTAATAAATCAAAAATTGATCAGATATTCACTGTCTGGAAGATCATAGAAAAGTATAGCGAACTTGGCCGCAGCATCTACCACCTTTTCATAGACTTTAAACAAGCTTTTGATCGGATATGGAGAGAAGGTCTATGACACATCCTTCTTCACTTTGGTATCCCATCCAACCTGATCTCGCTGATCAAACACATGTATAAGAAGTTCAATAGCCACCCCATGACTGGAGAGGGACTTACCGAGAGCTTCAAAACTTCTACCGGAGTACTACAAGGTTGCCTAATATCATCGGAGCTGTTTAATCTCTTCCTAACTGCAGCCCTTTCACTCACAGACAACCCACCCGGCGCCCTTGTCGGAGGAGTGGTGATAGAAAAACTGGCATATGCTGATGACATAGTCCTAATAGCCGAGTCTCTTCAAGATCTACAATCTCAGGCTAACAGCGTTCACTCGTCCACTAACCTCTTCGGGATGGCAATCAACACCTCAAAAACGAAAGTCATGCGCTGTTCACGCAAATTCGAATCACATGTAAATCTCAGCCTTCAGCTTGGTGAAGGTACCATTGAGTGGATGGAAGGCTTCGCCTACCTTGGGAGCTTACTTACTTATGATAACAACCAACTCAAAGACATCAAGAGACGCCTGACACTTGCAAACTCCAGTTTTAAAGCTCTGATGCCCATTTGGAGGAATAAGAACTTAACAACAACTCTCAAAACGAGACTCTTCTACTCCCTCATTATTCCGATCGCCGTCTATGCCTGTGAATCTTGGACGCTTAAAACAGACGATCAACGCCGCTTAGCTGCCTTTGAAACTAAATCCCTACAATGCATCGCTGGTATCAACTTTCATGACAGAAGCTCCAACTTCAACCTTCTCCATAATCTGAAAGTCAAATTTGCAATACTGGTCAAAATAAAACTACAGCAACTCAAATGGCTTGGACATACACGACGCCTGGCCAGCACTCCTCTCCCAAAGATAACCTTTGATGGACGAGTACAGGGTTCTCGACCCAGAGATCACCCTCCGAAGAGATGAAAAGAAAACTTTTCACCTTACAACCTGCCACAACTCTGCCGCCTGGCCGACAACAGAAGTACCTACAGGAGGCACATCAATGAACTGGTTAAAGAAGAGGCCCCAAAACGACCTTCAAGGACGGATGGGACATAAGTCAAGTAAGTCAAGTCATTTTCAAGCATTCATTGGAGAGCAACAATAAGCACAAAGGGCAGCATAAATTCAATTTAAGACAGAAAAATGGGCGTGTTGTTTTTTGTTTAAACGGAACTATCTACAAATTTAATATAAATTTTAAGAGAGAAAAAACTGAAGACTGGTAGAAAAAAGGGCAAAATTTATTGGAAAAAAGAGAAAAGTTGACCGAAACGAGGAAAAACGGGCCAAGGACGACCTGCATATTTTTTTAACGCAGTTTACAATGTGCTAAGTCGTGAATTACTCCAAAACTGTCATAAGTCGAAACCACGCCTGTTTTTGCCTGAATTGACCAAAATTAAGAATACCTTAAATTAAATTTACCTTAAAATATACGGTAACTCTTTAGTAATTTAAGATACGTGAAGAAGGCTTTAATGGACAAAGAGAAGACACTTGGTTTAAGATTAATGTCCAGACCGGACCACAGTCACCCTTGTCAGTAATATCTGTATTATAGACAACTATATCGTCAAAAAAATACCACGCTCGTAATTCCTTCATTTGAACAATGATTCAGTTGCAAGAATAAAATTAATGGTTGACCAATCAGATGTAAAATTTAAGGCTGTGGCGGATCCATGGGGCGAGGGGTGCCCCCCCTCCTAACGTAGTCTAAAGTAGTGTAATTTACTTAATTAACGCAAGATTTCGTTAATTAAACTTGCTCCTAACAACAGTTTATCGGATCAGCCTATTTTGCGCCCCCCCTCCCCCTAAGAAAATCCTGGATCCGCCCCTGATTTAAGGCATGATTTTTAAAACAAGAAGATAGAAGGTTTGAAAAACAGTTTATTTTTATATCTGGCTTGAATCAGGCAAATGATACAAAGACAAAGTTTTATATAACTCGGGAAAAATCACGTTGACACAAATTTTTCAAGCCAATTTCATTTCATTTGAATTTTTAGCTTCTGTAATACCTATTTGACGTCAAAATCAAATAAAATCCGTGAATTTCATAGAGTTGTACTTTTATTAATAATACTTCTAAAGAATAAACTGAGCAGGTTCTGCTGCAGTGGAGGTTCGACTAAAGATGCATTATTGCTTGAAGGCAGAATAGATTTGCCTCCTGGTTTTCCCACTAACTCTAGTGCACCCAAAGCTATAATGGATAACAATTTATTACTAGTTTACAAAGTTACCCCCTGAAGACCGTTTTATTGAGCAATCCATTCAACTAAAGACCTTGCAATTCCTTACAAAAGTACATAGAAAAGCACAAGGCATATGAAAAGGGGCTAGATACAAGCAATGCGGTTGCAAAATGTTGCATTTGTCTGCCTTGGTCTGTATCAAATGTCTATATATGAAAGAACCACAGTTTGGACGACGGATGTAAGTAGTGAGACGATTTTAATCTAAGTGGCTTTTTGATTGTTTTAAAATATATAATGAGGAAATAAAGTTAGGATGAGGGATGCTTTACAAGGATTTAACCTTACCTTACAATTTTGGCACTTAAGTGACTACAAACGCACTTGGAGCCTATAAGGAGAGTTGCCAGCCTTCTTTCATCGATGTGACCACTCAGATGTTATCCTGATCCAATCGAAATGAGAATTTGATAATTATTAGATCAGGGTGGTAGTTTGTTTCCAATAGGCTGTTTGGGTGTTCATTATTATTGGAGTTCAACGGCTACAATCCAAGAACGACGTTGGGAAGTCCAGTTTCAGGCATTTGGATCATGTGCCCAAGATGTGTACCCTATTCCTGTACTTGATAACTTATCAAGCTTAAGTTAAAATCCCTTTAAGACACGAATTTAATATTTTGGTAGAGCTTACTCAAGAAAACGCTCTTAATTCCTTCATTTGAACAATGATTCAGTTGTAAGCATAAAATTAAGGATTGACCAATCAGATGTAAACTTTAAGGCATGATTTTTTAAACAAGAGGATTGAAGGTTTGGAAAACAATTTATTTTTTCTCTGGCTTCAATCAGACAAAAGATACCAAGACAGAGTTTTATATAACTCGGGGAAAATGACGTTGACGCAAATTTTTCAAGCCAATTTTAATTCATTTGAACTTTTAGCTTCTGTAATACCTATTCGACGTCACAATCAAGGAAAATCTGTGAATTTCATAGAATTTGTCTTTTTATCAATAATATGGCTAAAGAATAGACTGAGCAGATTCTGCTGTAGTGGAGGTTCGACCGGAGATGCATTATTGCTTGACGGCAGAATAGGTTTGCTTTCTAGTTTTCCCACTGACTCTAGTGCAGCCAAAATTATAATTGAAAACAATGTAGTACTAGTTTACAAAGTGACCCCTGAAGACCGTTTCATTGGGCAAACCATTCAACTAAAAACCTTGAAATTCCCTTACAAAAGGACATAGAAAAGCACAAGGCATATGAAAAGGGGCTAGATACAAGCAATGCGGCTGTAAAATGTTACATCTGTCACCTTGGTCTGTATAAAATGTCTAAATATGGGAGAACAACAGTTTGAACTATTTATGTAAGTGGTGACAGGGTTTTAATCTGAGTGGCTTTTTGATAATTGTAAAATATAAGATTAAATTTCTGAGTCTACTCTATATACTGAGGAAATACAGCTGGGATGAGGGATGCCTTACAAGGATTTAACCTTAACTTAAACTTGGGGAACTTAAGTGATTCCAAGCGTCACTTGGAACCTATAAGGAGAGCTGCCAATCTTCTTTCATCGATGTGACCACCCAGATGTCTTCCTGATCGAGTTGAGAAGAGAACTTGATATTTATCATATCAGGTTGGTAGTTTCTTTTCATTAGGTTTTCGGGATGTCCATTATTATTGGAGTCCAACTGCTGCAATCTAAAGACGACGTTGAGAAGTCCAGTTTCGGGCATTTGGATCTCGTGCCAAAGATATCTCCTCTTTCTGTACTTGATCACTTATCAAGCTTAAGATGAAATCCATTTAAGACAGGAATTTGATATTTCGGTAGAGCTTACTCAGGAAAGAACTAAGAAGGAAATTGTTATGTGCTTAATGGTCTGGGATATCAGGAGGCATGACAGAGATCAGAATGGCACAAAAAACTGGAATGTTCTACAGTTCCACTTTCCAGAAAATTGATATTTCTTTCTTGAATCGAGCCACCAATTTAGTTTCAGACTTAAGAAACAATTAAATGAACTTGACTGTATTTGACGAACTGGAAAATGCAATGTACAGGATTAAACATGAACCGAATACAACTTGAGTTTTTAAAGCCCACTTTCCTATTCAACGTTCCTATTAAATCTCCATTCCCCGTTTCAATAGGAGTAGAAATATGGTACTCCGGGATTACATCCACTAAAAATCATTTATACAGTGTAGGTCAACCGATTGCTAAAACATTTTTCAATAAGACGAGAAATAACTGGCAAGACTGATATTGGGCGATTATTACCCAAATCATTGCTATCACCATCTTTATAAATCGGTGTCACTCTTGCTTTTTTTTAAACAATCTGGAAACCTTCCTTGACGGAAGCAATCATTAATCAGTGATGTCAAAGCACCAGATATACAAGGGAAAATGCATTTTAGAATTTTTAGGTTCACTAGGTCACTACCGGACGAACTATTTTTCATACTATAGATAATATCCCTTAACTCATCTAATGTAATCATCTTTAGATGTAGTGATACATTAGGTTCACTAGGTCACTACCGGACGAACTATTTTTCATACTATAGATAATATCCCTTAACTCATCTAATGCAATCATCTTTAGATGTAGTGATATATTTGCAGGAGATGGTAGAGTAGATCCAAAGGGTGGGTCATCTGGAGACGAGGAAATCATCTCGGCTATTTGTAGGCCTACTGAACAAAAATAATTTAGAAACTCACTACATATCCCAGTACCATCTGCAATAATAACCTCATTAACAGTCATTTCAGTTGGTAGAATATTAGACCGCTGACCTATAACATTACGGATTATTTGCCAAGTTTTCAACGGGTTACCTTTAACATCCTTAAACTTCATACTAAAATATTTTTGTTTAGCCTCCCAGAGGAGATTATTCAAACAATTACGAAGAGCAATACTTAAAAACAATACTGTCCAGAATGCAGACTACGAGTTACTTCTAACTCAATCAAATATGCCAATTGTGACTCTTGGTTCCATGTAGGGGTCGAAAAGTGTGCCAGGATAGACATTACTAATTGGAGTAACTCCTGGATGTGCCTTGACTGCTCCACTAAATCAAAGGTAAACCTTACTTCTTCTCCGGGTCTTTCTGTACCCAGTTCTGGCTTCCCCCGAACACCCCGTACCCCAGTTGAAAGAAAAAGAATTCTTAGCATCCTAAATGACCTAAGCAGTCCTACTCCTTATCATGACCATCCATACAGCCAGCTTTCTGTTTCAACAGAAAAATCAAACAAGCCCCAGGAGGCTAGTTCAGTTGATCCTACAATTGTCCTTGCCCCACCCCAGTGCCAAGTTCTTGAAGTTCTTCCCGAAGGCCCAATGCATGTATCATGCGAAACCACTGAATGCAGCATGGGTAAATATGTTCAAACGGACAGCATCACGACATCCCCCTCATCACAAGCAGATTTTTAAAAAAAATTTGACTTTAAAAGAAAAGCTAACGGATGTGTTAATGCTAATTAGAGATTTTTTGTCAATTTATGAAAATGATTCAAGCAGTCAACTTACAAATTATTCCATCACAAACGAGGTAAATAACACCTTAGATTCTCATCATCAAAACAGTGCATTGTCTCCAAGCTCAATGAATATTAATAAAGGAAGCAGAGGATTAAGTTCATTAATTTTAGCCACTACCAGCGGTATAAACCCAAGTTCAGAAACTGTACCTGAGCCCAATATCACCTCCATTCAATCTAATTTAATCCTGACCTTGAGAACTCAAATCAGAGATTACCAAATTTGTATTGAAAGTACTGAAGTGATTCTGACTAATAAAAAAGACTTCTCTGCAAATAATCGCAAATGTGCTAATATAATTTTGGCAGGTATTTGCAAATTAGGTCATAAATGTCATTTTGGACATGATCGTGCTCTAAGCAAGCTGAAGGAAAAAAGTATTCCTGATAATAGTGCTATAAAAAATTGAAAGTTTTTTAAGCAAGAAAATTGTAAATTAGGTCCAAAGTGCACCAATAATCATGGATCTATTACTTCTAACTTCAAAAAACACAATGAAGCTAGTCCAAGCGTTTGTTCTCAATTTTTATATAGGAAGAGCGACCAAAGGATGTGTTCGTTATTGCACTTTTGTCGTTTTTACCTCACTGGCAAGTGTACTAAAACAAAGTGTAATTTTGACCACGTTCCTTTATGTAAGTTAGCATCCAGAGGGCTTTGTTTCGGGTGTGATAGCCTGCATATTTATGTCCCCCCTTCCTGTTTACGAAATAAATCGAGTTGCAAATAAAAAACAAGTGCACTTACTTGGGCAGTCCCAGTTGTTACCAGTCAAGGATTCAACACTGGAAAGCCCCTTTTTGTTTAGGCAGCACTACGGACCCCCTTCCTCCCTCATTAATTACCCCTCATTACCTACCTCCCAATCCTTTACAAAGCAACATGCCCCAGGCATCCTCCACCCGAAAGGCCCCTCCAACCCGAAATTTTACTCACGACCAGTCAAATCATCATCACAGACGGTACTGCACTAAAACACTCCAACAATCCCCTCTTAATCATATCCCTCCCAGTCACAAGTCCCCTTGCATGCCCTACCCGCTCCATGTGCCCTAGATGTTGTTGATTGGTTCTGGCCTCCATCTATCAATTGCCAAAGTAAATCTATCCTCCCTCCTCCCAGTCAGTTCCCCCCCCACTTCCATTTCCCCGCAGCTTCTTACCTTCCCATCTCCCCCTTTCTTCCCTACCAAAAATCCTCCCGATTCAACTACTTCTTACCCTATATCCACGAAACCCCACCTCCGACCCATTCGTTATACCCCGCGTGCACCCCCTATCAGTGTGACTCAGGTCTGAGTCCTTTTGCATTTAATAATTGTCTTGTATTAAATCCTAATTGTTCGCACTTCCCGACAACTGAAAACAAGTCACACCTTCCTCAATATGCTTCGTCTGTATCCTCGCCCTTCCTTCCACCCCCAAATCCCCAAGGTAAATCCTTCTCTTACCCTACTTCTCTGCAGCATCATAATATTAAATTGAAACCCCACCCAGGAAATTCTCAAACACACCAAGAATTTCTGTCGAGATTCCCCAATCGGTTTGTTTTTCCTAAACTTTTATTTACTAATGCTGAAAGTCTTAATTTTGAAAAGCTTACCGAACTCGAGGTGGTTTCAGAATCAAATCTAATCGATATTATAGCTATTACGGAAGTACAGTCCCATGACCCAGGGTCTCTGCGCCTGACAAATTATACGGAGTTTATTAAACTCCGTCCTTTAGACCACCCACTTGCAAAAAAAGGTGGCGGTGTTTTGTTCTTTACTAAAAGTAACCTTTACCCAAAGCTTATTCGAGTCTCTAGTTTATCCGAGTAGGATGGAATCCTCTGGCTAAGTATTAGACCAAAAGTTCTTTCTCATCTATTTAATATTAGTGCAATAGCTGTTTTGTGTTACTCCTCAAATCAAAATGTCGAGTCAAAACATAAATTCATTCTGCAATTGCAGACAAGTGCTGATTTTGTTATTTCTAAATACACCAATGTTGGTCTATTTTTAGTTGGCGATGCAAATGACATTAAATTGTATTGTTTTTGTTCCTCACTTAAATTTAACCAATTTTTTAAAATCCCCACAACTTGGGGAAACACCTCTCTTGATGTTATTTTAACTAATATGTATAATTTTTACAACCCTTCCACGGCTTTGCCTCCATTAGGTGGGAGTTATCATCTTTTAATTCTTTTATCCCCCACCTCAAATTTTAAGCGTTCTTTCTCAATAACTCATGACAGTTATTGCCCTCTTCAAAATTCTTGTCTTCCTTATTTTCGTATGTGGCTGAATACTAAAGATTGGTCCGATGTTTATAATTTAAAAAATCTTGATGAGACAATGACTTTGTTCCACAAAAAGCTAATCGACAAACATCAAATTTGTTTCCCTGAAAAAAAATTTAAAAAGTGCTCCAGTGATAAATCCTTTATTAACCAAACTATAAAAACACTAATTAGAGCCAAATTGAAGCTTTTCAAAAATAGTAAACAAGATTAAGCCAATAAGCTAAGAAAATCAATTAAAAGAGAAATTCGCAAATTGGCACGATCGTACTACAAAAATAAGGTCGAAGTATTGTTCACTAATAAACCAAAAAATTGGTATTCTGAGGTTAAAAAGCTATGTGGCAGAAGTTTTGAACAGCTTAATTTCAATCTACCCGAGTCCCCTGATATTACTGCCAATAATCTCAATAAATTCCTCGCTTCCATTGTCCAGAGCCTTCCACCACTGTCCGACCAATTACCATCAGGAGCCCTTTCCCCTTCCTTACCCACTGTTTCCCCGTCTGAGATAGAAAGAAGAATTCAAAAACTATGAAAGACAAGTATTTGTCCTTTGAATATCCCCTTTCCTCTTATTAGTGCCTTCGGTGATTTCTTGTCTAAGCCCTTGTCTTTCCTTTTTAACACAATTACCGAGTCTGGGCAAATTCCTACAATTTTGAAGCAGGGTTTCATAACCCCTTTGAAAAAGAAAAATGGAAAGCCTGGTTTTGAAGGCGTTCGGCCTATAACTCTTACTCCTATTTTCTCAGAAACTTTATGAAGGATTACTTGCAGATTGGCTAAAGGAAAAAATCCTACCTCTTACTGACTTGAAACGATTTGGGAACCTAAAATCCACCTCTACTTCCCATTACCTCGTTTCTCTTATTGATCACATCGGGAAAACCCTTGAAAAGCCTAATTCCTGGCTAAATTTAATTTCCATTGACCTTCAGAAAGCATTCGACCTTATTAACCACAATATTTTAATTGAGAAACTTGTCAACGAGTTCAATATTGATCCCTTACAGGTGAAATTAGTTGCCTCCTTCTTAACAAATAGATCGCAAGTTGTCAAATACCAAAACCATTATTCAAATCCTCTCCCTGTCCACGACGGCATACCCCAAGGTACTCTTCTAGGTCCACTCCTTTTTTCAGTAATGATCAACAGCCTCGCGAAGGAATTTCCTGACCGATGGAAATTTGTTGATGACCTAACGGTTGTTGAAACTTACTTCAGAAATTTAATAAGTGACCCTATGAGTATCCTCAATGACATTGGAGACGAGGCCTTAGACTTAGACATGACAGTAAACGTCTCTAAGTCCATGATAATGCCCATTTGTTTCCTCAAATCCTCGCCCTATTTTCTTAATCCTATCCCTCCTGAAATTTCTGTGTCCTCATTTAAACTACTTGGCGTCCCTCATTTAAACTACTTGGCGTCACAATTTCTTCAAATTTAAAGTGAGATATCCACGTTAAAGACATCATCCATAGAGCTAATGTGTCTATCGCCCTCCTTAAGCTCCTAAATAAATTCAGCGTCCCCCCTTCCCACTCCTTACGAATTTACATGTCTTTTGTCCTCCCGCATCTAGAATATGCTTGTCCAGTTTGGCACCCTGGTATCTCTCGCGAAGAATTGGAAAAAATCGAATCAATCCAAAAAAGGGCCTTGCAAATAATTTTCAAAGAAGGCAAGGTGCCATACTCTCTGCTCCTAAGAAAAGCTAGTCTGAAAACCCTGGAGCAAAGGAGGATTCCGTTGTGCCTCCGTTTTGCAAAAAATGCCATAACAAACCCTCAGACGGCAAGTATTTTCCCCAAACGTCACTCCCCATCCAGATTACGGCCGCCTCGAGCTGTTTCTGAGCCCATCCCTGCTTTGTCCCCCATTCGCTGTGTTACTTCCAGATACAAAAGAACTTTTATCCCCTTCATTACAGAAAAAATATATAAAATGTCTCAATAGTTTCTTCCCCCCCCTCTTTTTTTTATTAGCTGATGATACTGCCCAGGTTCTTTCAATCATATTCTTGCCCTCCTCCCCTTTTTTTGAACAGTTTTATTGTTTTGAACTCTTATTTATTTAATTTAGTTGAATTATTTTAATATTCTTATTATAACTTTTAATTTAAAGGCATTTATTTCTCGCTCTAAGTTTAGTTTGACTAGTTTTTAATGTTTTTATGTCTCGTTCTAAGTTTAGTTTGACCAGTTTTTATCTTTTTAATTTTTTAATTGACTTTTTACAGTTTTAATTATTGACTTTTAAATGATTGTTCATTATGGTGATCTCTATTTTGTTGTTGTTCTTTGCATTTTTAGTGTAACCATTTATATTGTCGACTGCAAAGTCCGAATTCGGCCCTTTGTGGGCTTGTGATAGCGATTTTTTTGAAATGAATATCTTATCTTTAAGAGCACAGTATCGCTCTTTATTCTCATCCGTCGGTCTTAAAGCTTGTGACTTAAACAGTCTATCTCTTACATTTATTTTTCGAAGAAGTTCATGGGTTATCCATGGCTTCCTTCCATTATGTTTTCGACCTTTCGAATTCTTCACTGCTCCCACTTCCTTAACCATTTCGAAAAGCTTACTATAAAAGAGTGAAAATTTAGTATTTACATCACTCTCATTTCCAAACAGAGATACTCAATCAATATGAACCATATTATTTTTTAGTATCAACAGGGCACTACGATCGAAAACTACAACTCGTTTACTCTGTTCAGGAGTTTCCCGCTTAGGGATAGATACCTCAAAATCTGCAAAAACACCAAAGTGGTCAGATTCCACATTTACAAAAACTCTTGGTGATCTAAAAGGTGAATTGGAAAAAATATTATCCAAAAGTTCTGCAGGCGTCCTAGAAACTCTAGTTGGAATGTTAATCGTTGGGAACAGCCCATAAGACATACACAAATTTAATAACTGAGAAGTCACTAAAGACTCCATATCCAGCATGTTAATATCAAAGTCACCTAGAAAAAAACAAGGGTTATTACTAATTTGTACTTTTGCCAGCTGTTCATGAAGATTCTCAAAAAATTCTTTAATAGAACCAGAAGGTGGCCTATATACAATTACTAAATGTGTATCAACATTATTCAATTTAGCTTGCATTACTAGTGTTTCAAACACCATTTCCTTATATTCACTTAGATCGTCTCGGACTCTAGCATGGAGATCTTTACGAACAGCCGCAAGACCCCCGTGTTGACGTAACTCCCGGTTCCGACTAAACAAATTATATCCAGGTATATCTAAAACAGCAGAATTGTGGTCCTTCAACCAGGTCTCCGTCAAAGCAAACACATGGAAAAGATTAAGTTTACCTAGATTCGCTAAAAAATCAAATGTCGTATTTAGGCCCTGACAATTCAAATGAAAAATCCCAGAATTTTCCGATCCACCATGCCGATATTCAACATCCTGAAAATCATAACTGAAAAAAAAATTAGAATCCTCAGGGGATTCTAAATTTGGAGCTCCAATGCTTGTGCCTACGCTTCCACTTGGCAGTAATAATAAAGAGTCATTTTCCCTCGAAAAAATCAATAAATCCATGAAGAAGCTGAAAAATAGCCACACGCTTGGTTGCTGTGGATTAGCTGCTGAGCTTTTGAAGTATGGGGGCCCTGCCTTACCACTTTGGCTCTAAACACTGTTCTGCATAGTGCGGCCCACGAAGATTCCAAAGGATTGGCAGAATCGAAGAATTCTGCTAGTAGGGAAATGAAAATGATCCAGGAGCCAATACTCTAACCACAGAGTATTGTTCATGCTAAACTGTTTGTAATGACCCTCCGTAAAATATGCTCCAGTACACTTTGAAGACACTAAAGAATCAAATAAATAGGATTCATGCTTGACCATTCCACATACAAACACATATCCACTCTGCGGCAATTGACAGTAAAGACACGGGAGTTTCGAAAGAAGGTGTATATAGGCTTCGTCAACTTTAAAACCACTTTCGACTCTGTAGATGGGAAGTCGCTGTGGCTCATACTAAGAACAATAGATCTGCCCCAAAAGTGCTGATCCCCCTTTGAGAGACTGTATGAACAAACTTCAAGCTGTGTGCAATTCAACGGGAAACGTAGTCAGCCATTCTGTATTTGCACATAAGTTTGGCAGGGATGTGCCGTGGCTCCTGAACTATTTAATTGCGTCATTGACTAAGTGGTGAGGAGGACCACTACCCAATTGACTTTTGTCTGAACTTCAGTGATAGACTTTTTAGTGATGCTGACTTCACCGACGACTTGGCACTCATGTCGAACACCTTTAAAGACCTCGTTGTCTTCCTGACAGTTATGAGAAAAAAGATAGCAACGTTGGTCTCAATATCAGCTGGAGCAAAACTAAATCATCTTCATTGATCCACAATCATCTCATTGACCCTTCCTACTGTCAAAGTGAACCGACATCCAGTTGCAGTCGTGAATGATTTCACATACCTTGGCTCCATTAATCAGTCGAGAGCGAAATCAAAGCACGAATTGCCAAGGCAGCTTTTATCCTAAGGAGACTCAATAACCTTTGGTGCCACCTTTCTGGTGAGCCGTCTTGCAAAGCCGTGGATACTTAATGCATCCATAGACTTAGTCCTACTTTATGGCACAGAAGCTTAGCCAGAAACCACCATTACTTTGAGGAAGTTGGATGCAATTCGAAGCAAAAGAATCAGAAAGATAAAGGGACTTTGCTGGTATGATTTTAATGAGCAACTCCAACTTCCTGCCCCGTGCGATGCAGATTCCTTTTTCCTTGCAGGTTGCACAGTGTACACTGAAATTGTACAGCCACCTCCTCCGAGTGTCAGAAGAAACCACCTGTCACATCGTTTATGATTTCATCATACTGATAAGAAAACCAATGTTCTAAGCTTCCATCTTGTTTAATCTAAAAAAAAGAATTAGATCATCACTTTGATTAGTCAGTGATAAATACTTAAACAGGGAAAACCAAACATGGTTCAAATCAATAAATAATGGAGGGGTTGGATTTGTAGCCGCGTGTGATTTTTATTTTATCCACAAGCATAACTACAATGTACCCAAGGCATAATGCATAGACCTTAGCTTTTTTGTCAATATGTATGAATAAGATGTGGCTGGGCATGACTAAAATAATGACACATCAGTGTTTAAAACTTACTTAAAAAGATGAAAATGTCCTTATCGAGAATGCCCTTTAATACCTAGCTTCACCCAAGTTTTAAATTTGCGCATAGTCTACCATCTCTTTCGAACGACCAGTGCCGAAAAAAGCTATCGTCCGAAATTAACTGCAGAAAGTCCTTTTGAAAACATGTCTCATGTAGACGCACCTTAATCCTCCCTTTAAAACATTCTGCCTATTTGCCATGGCTAGTATAAGTGAGGATGTGATTTCTGATTCAGAAAAGGTACTTATTTCTGGCTTCTCTTTTACTTTATTACTTGCACTCTTCCTTTTCTCAAGTCGTGCCTATATAAACTGTTTAGGTTAGGTGAAGTCACTGCAAATTAACTTAAAATACAGGTGTTTGCAATAGGATAGGCTGTGGTAAATTTCTACCAAATCATATTATTGACTTAATGTCTATCTAGGCTGCTTCTATCTGTTCCTGGTGCTGACTTATGCTTGCTTCTCAAACATGCCCCTCAAATCAAGAGAGCATGGTCAATTAGGCTAGGCTAGTTAGTAGGCTATCTTGTGAGTAGCCTATAACAAAGAATTTCAAGTTATAAAAAAGGAAAATTTAAATTAAATTCAGTAATTTGTGGTTTCCTTGGTTCACCTTTTGAAGCTTTTTCTAAATACCATAGCCTATTGATATTAGGACTTTTCAAAGGAAACTAAAAAAAATGGTAAAATTCTACTTTAGCTACTTTTGGCTATCTTGGAATAGGTTTAGGTTAGGAAAATAAAACTTTCAGGGATGGGTCCACAGGCGAAGTATGGTAAAATTCTACATTAGCTACTTTTGGCTATCTTATTAAGGGGTTGTGTTAGGAAAATGAAACTTTCAGGGATGGGTCTACAGGCTAAAGTATGTCCCAGGAAGGTATTTTGAAGTACCTACCTCCACTTCTTCTCCCTCTAGTGGGTCCTGGGTGAACTTCTACCAAGTCATATTATTTACTTATGTATAAAGTGAATATACTATTCAATGCCTTTTTTTATGCTGATTACAAATATAATAATCATTTCTATCAGAAATGAATTTCAGCCCCACCTATATATGCCAATTCAGGGTTAGGTTAGGTTGTAGAAATACATACCCTGAATTTGCATATATAGGGGGGGGGCTGAAATTCATTTCCAATAGAAATGATTACTATATTTGCAATCAGCATAAAAAATGCACCGATTGGTATATTCACCTTATGTGTAAGTCAATAATATGATTTGGTAGAAATTTACTGGGTCCTGACCTTTGATGACCTTTAAACATATTGTGTTATAAAAACAAAATCTTACAAAATAGACATTCTGCTTAAATGAAGTACAACAAAATTGTTTTCAGCTTCACAACTTTGCCCAATCCCAATTTATAAGGTTTTAAAGATATGCAAATATGTTTCCTAAATTAAAAAAAAAAAGAAAACATTGATGTGGCTTAAAATTTGACTCAAATAACTAGAGTTACATTTTCAGAACTAAAGCCAAAGGAAAAGAAACTGATATCATGAAAATTGAGGTAAAATGTTGTTTTATCAAAATTCAAACAGGTATAGACCTGTCATATAGGCAAATTTCAGGACCCTCTGAAGGGGAAGGAGTAGAGGCAGGTACTTCAAAATACCTTCCCAGGACATACTTTAGCCTGTTTCATTGCTTGAATTATTGCTTCTGCTGAAACAGATTGGATAGATACAATGGCACCATTTGGGGGGTGGGGAATGGCCCCCCTGATTTCAACTCTGAAATCAGGGGCCCAATTTTCAACTCTGAAGCTCTTGGTGTATTCTTTCTTTTCCAATTTTTTTTGCTTTTGATTTATTACTGAAAAACCAAAAACCAGATCATTAGAAAACAGCAAAAAGTCACCCATTTGAAGAATATCTCCTTTGGCATGGTTTTGTGGATTTGGCCTGTCACATTATACTGTCTCCAATAATTTATGTACTTGGTCAGCCTGTAAAGTCTTGTGCAACATCTGGGAAAAGGGGGTATCCAGACTAGGGTCTTGGAGTGTTGTTTCTCATTTTGTATGTAGTACACTGTATACTGTAGTGCCTTCTTTTTAGAGACATAGGGGAGACATATCTGTGCCAACCACAAACAAAGGCAATGGCTTCCATGAACCCATATGATAACCCCTGTCAACCAGTTCTGACTGACTACCCTGTCACTACCATCAGGAATTACACAAGAAAATTCAACAGCTCCTATTTCTTGGCACATCCATGGCTTGAATAATTAAAAGAACAGGATTTTGTATTCTGCTTCTATTGCTGACAATTCAGTGGATCATCACTAAGATCAGGCAAAACATATGGCACAAGAGCATTCATCAATATAGGATTGAGAAAGTGGAAAGACATTTCAGAGCTGGTAAAGCAGCATGAAAGCAGTGACCTGCACAAAGTATGTACCATTTCCTGGACCAAATTTAAAGCTATTCAGATGGAGACAGCCAAAACACAAGGTCTTGTGTTTTGTGGTCATGATGAAGGAGAGTCCAGTGCTAATCAAGGGAATTTCTTTGAGATGGTAGGTCTTATAACAGAAATCCACCCAGACCTGATGGACAAGTCTTGCAATGCCTATGGTCATTACTTGTCACATGATTACCAAAACAAATACATTGAGCTCATAGGAAATAAAATTAATAGCTCTATTGCAAAAGAAGTCAGAAAAGCAAAATATTTTGCCATTCTTGCTGACAAAACAAAAGACCTCTCGAATAAGGAACAACTTGCAATCATAGTGTGATGTGTTCAGGATATGAAAATCAAAAAAAGAGCCAAAGGTTGCTACCACATGCGCAAGGTTGATGCTGAGAGTTTGGCTGACTTTATTTACAACAAAATAAAGGGTTTTGGCCTTGACTGGTCAAAATGCGTTGGACAGTGCTACAATGGGGAAAGTGTATTGAGTGGATGTTTTTCAGAAGTACAGGCTCTCCGGGAAAAAGCAGTGCAAGTGGTGTTCACTCACTGTCATTCCCATATATTTAAGCTTGTGATTGGCAATTGTATGCAGAAAAAACAAGGAATTTTGTCAGTATTTTCAGTTTTGCAAACAGTTTATGGTTTTGTCTCTAACAGCAACACTCAATACCAGTTGTTTGCCAATGCCCAGAAAACTGCCAACATGTCCATGCTAATGCTTGAAAGGACAGTTGTGACACGTTGGTCTTACTGGTATAGATCAGTGGCTAAAATTTTGGTAAGATATGACTGCATACTTGTAGTTCAGTCTGTTGTTCAAGAATCTTCTGACAGGGAGGAAGCAGCAGAAGCTACAGGTCCTGAGAATAAACTAGAGTTATTTCCATTCATATTCAGTTTGCATGTCATTCATGAAGTTCTTGCAATGATCAACCCTCTTTCTGAACAACTGCAGGTCCCAGATCTGATTATTTCAGACACCTGCACTTTAATCACCACAACAACAAAAATAACTGAAGACAATGCATGATGTTGAGTATTTCTTAAGTCCTATATGGTAAGTCTAAGGAGATGGATATTAATGTTGGAGCTGATCTGTTGGAAATGAGCGCTCTTGCTTCAACTTTACCAGCAAAATCAAAACGAGTTCAGAAGATATCCAGGAGACTCACGGACTATTGGATGACATCAACACTTGGAAAGCACAGCACTGAATCTGAGGGCACAAGAACAGAGGAGAAAATGCAAAGAGAGTTCTATGAGGTTTTGGACAGAGTGGCAAATAAGTTTGAAGAGCGTTTTTCACACAATGGTTTAACCCCAAATCCAAAGACTTCATGAACACTTCTCGAGATTGCAACATACTTTGATAAGGCTGGCATCAATGTTATAGAGCTGAAGAGTCAAGCTTGATAGCTTGTGCATATATGTTGCAGATTCCACAGAAACTGGCAAACACTTTAAATCGCTTCAAAGCCTAGGAGGATTGAAAGAAGTTTATTCTGAGGCTCTTGAGGTTGTGAGGGTAGTCCTCATATTCCTGCTTGCAACATGCTCAAATGAACGATTTTTGTCTGTGTTGACATTTGTGAAGGATTACCTTCAGACAACAATGGACAATAAGCAACTTTCACATTTGCTCCTTATGTTCACTGAAAAGGCTGCAGTGAAGGCGCTTGATTTTGAAAAGCTTGTTTGCAACTTTGCAAAAATGAAGCCAAGGAGATATCCATTGCTTAAGTAACTGCATGTAACTTTCAGTTTTAATTTGTGTGGTAAATGTTCCATCTTGTAATGATTTTTTGGTCCCTAACAAGGTTGCAAAAGCAATATCTAAATAAATTACATTGCTTACATTATTCAATTTTGTTACATTACATTGCCCAAAATTGATCTTTGCCCCCCCCCCCCTCCTGAGGTTTTATGAAATGGTGCCACTGGATAGATATATCATTTAAAATGCTGAAATGATAATGTCTACCAGTGGTTTGAATTGGGAGGAGTGGGGTATTTCCCTTCTAGATTTTTCCCACCACCCCATTCTCCCTAGATTCCAAAAAATACCTTTTTTGTATTTTTCAATCCAAAATACTCTTTTTTTGGTAGTCCCGTTGAAAAAAAAAACAAGACCCACCCCTAAAATCTAAAAATACATTTGCCCCCCCCCCATACATTTTTGTGAATAAGTAGCCTACCACTGATTTTGTCATAGGAAGTGTGTTGATTTTACCCAACCAGTTGTCTAATTTAAGCTCCTGTATAGGCTAAATATAAATGAGATGTTTATAGCCAACTAGTTAGCTAAGTTTACAGTGTATATAGGACAGCTTTTGACAGGTGACTAGCTAGCTAATTCGAATATGTGTATATATGGAACATCTTTGTTTCATGAACTTGTTTGTTGAAAGAAAATTGGAATTACAGTCAAACATGTTTGCCACCTATTTTTAAAAATTTCACTATCTAATGATTGGCTAATGGAATGTTATTTGTGCATAGAAGATGTATTTAAAGATTGGCAATCTGGTGAGTATCCCATTAATCTACAATCCAAATTAGGAGATGAGAAGGGATTTCCAAAACATAACCTACAGTTTAAATGTATGTTATGGGTAAAAAAAAAAAAAAAAAAACTATGAAAATGAGTCCTGCTGTGAATAAGGACTCAAATTCAATTTGGAATCCCAGCTAATATCCTGGGAACAGTCCAGGTAAAGTAGACTAAGCCCACTCAACTTGAAATCTTTGAAGTTTATGAGTAGAGAAGAAGTAGAGGTAGGAACTTGGAAATGTCTCCCTGGGGTATAATTTGAGCTGTAGGTCTATTTTTGAAATTTTATTTGCAAAACAACTACCATAAATTATTATTTGTTATATTAAAAAAAATAGCATACCCTGGTCCAGATGCAAAAAATCCAATTAAGACACTAATTATTACGTCCCTTTCTTATTGACATGCTGATGATAAGAATTTAGAGACCCCTCCTCCTTAACCTGTCCCCATAGCTGTTGAATGGGCCCTGACTCCCAAAAGGCCCAATTATGAAATTTGCTGTTCTTTGCCTCTGAATTGGACAGAGATCCAGCAGTACCTTCTGAAAGATAACTTGCTGACAAGAAATTAGGGTTACCCTCCTTCCTCCTGCTTAGAGGTGAAATCACTGTTAACTTTAGAAATCAAATTCCCTTCCCCCTCCCCCCCTCTTTATGCTAAAGTTTACTTTTTGTTACAATTCTTTAACAAAGACTGCTCAGACCCAAGGCTAATTGAATTTTGATGAAGAGTATCTGTAAAGAACTTTTAAGACTTTAGCATGAAGAGTGAGGCTTGAGAAAGAGGCATTCCCCCTCATATGTGGAATAATTTCTGTTCTTTTATGTTTTAATGCTGGTCCTTGCTTCTTCTTCTTCTTTTTTTTTTTTTTTTTTTTTTTTTTTTTTTTTTTATTTTTTTTGATTGAACAAAAAAGCAACTTGTGTCAGTTGCTTTTGTGTTTTCATAGAGGCATATTGCTAGTTGTATATTTCCTTCTGCTTTTTTATATCATGAAGTAGCAACTGTATGTATATTGGTTTGATTTTGTTATTTCTATTCTTTTTTAATTTAGATGTTATCCATTTTCTTTTCTAAATTGTTATGTTTTAGATTATTTCTGTATTAACACTGAAGACGCCTAGTTTTGTACAGGCAAAATATTCATTGTGACTCTCTTCTTTTTGTCTTACTAGGAGCAGATCCATTGTTTATTTTCAAGATTTCTCTCTCTGTCTTATTTTGGTATGCCAATTTGGCCTTAGATCTTTCATTTATATTAAACATACTGTTTTTTAAATACAAATTTGGTATTTTAGTTGAAACTTTCAGGTGTTGGCAAGGGAAAGAGGGGGGGGGTGTCTTTCCATAAGAAATTGGTATTTTAATTGAAATCTTCAATTGCTGGAGTCTTGGCAAGGGAAAGAGGGGGAGGGAGTCTGTATTTTTTTTTTTCAGAATTTTATATTTTAATTCAAAGCTTCAGTTGTTGGAGTGTTGGCAAGGGAAAGAGGGGCAAGGGGGTCTGTCTTTTTTCATAAGAATTTGGTATATTAATGAAAGCTTCAGTTGTTAGATTGATGGTATGCTTGTAATTCCGCTGGCTCCAAATTACAAAGTGTTTGATAAAAATATTTATATTTCCAGATTAAAATTGTGTCAGATTTTTTACAACATGCACCACCTGGAGAATTTAATGAAGTATTTTCAGGTAATATCTTCTTCTTTTTAGGGGAGGGGGAAGGGCTTTATATAGGCTGATGGTGTTTCTGATAACCAAACGTGTTGAAATTTGAAAATAGAACACTGAAGATACACCAATTAAAAAAAAAAAAAAAAATTACACTCATTTGGGTTTTAGTTCATCCTAGGGTGATTTTCTGTCGCTAGTTGAATACTGCTGTCAGATCTAAACTTTTATTACCTTTTGTCTTTGCTTATAAAATAAACGAATTAGTTTGGTATTACATGTGAGCTGCATTTCTCCTAGTGGTGTTCATGAAAATTAGGATTGTGAGCATAAATATATTTTACAAATCTAGGGAGAGGGGCAGGTTTTTTTTAATTAAAATTCCAGAAAGTGGTATTTTCAATGAAAATAAAAAAAAAACATTTTCATTTTTGGAGGGGGGGCAAAGACCCATACCTCCAGACCTAACCCCCAAGTCCGAATTGACGCCACTATTTTTACTTTAGTGGCAATATCAAGTTAAATTAAGTAATCTTGATTAAAGTAATTGTATAAGCTGTAACACCACATTATAACAAGCCAACCAGTTACTACTGCTTGTCTGATGATTGTGGGTTATATTTGACGGTGACCAGTGTCAAATTAAAAAAAAATTGTTGATGGTTTTTTTTCAAACAGTTTGTGGTAACAAACTGTAAGTAAGGAGTGACCTGGCTCAATAGTAACCTTAACTCTAAAAATCTGAATTTTGATACCAATACATACCTCAAAAGAATCAGATTTTTATGCTGATTTTAAATATGTAAGTTTCATGAAGTCTAGTCTTACCCATCAAAAGTTACACGCCTGAGAAAATTTGCCTTATTTTTGAAAAAAAGGGGGAAACACCCTCTAAAAGTCAAAGAACCTTAGTGAAAATCACACCATCAGGTTCAGCGTATCAGAGAACCCTACTGTATGGGTTTCAAGCTCCTATCTTCAAAAATTTGGAATTCTGTATTTTTTGCAAGAAGAAAGATCACAGATGCGTGTTTATTTTTTTTTATGTTTATTTTTTTTTTCAGAGGTGATCGTATCGACCCAGTGGTCCTAGAAAATCGCGGGAGGGATCATTGGAATTGAAATTAAAAGTTATAGTGCCCTCTTTTAGTGACCAAAAAAATGAGGGCAACTAGACCCCCTCCCATGCTCATTTTTTCCCAAAGTCACCAATGAAAATTTTGAGATAGCCATTTTGTTCAGTATGGTCGAAAAATATAATAACTATGTCTTTGAGGATGATTAACACCCCACAGTACCTGGGGGAAGGGCTGCAAGTTACGAACTTTGCCCAATGTTTATATATAGTATTGGTTATTGGGAAGTATACAGCCGTTTTCAGGGGGATTTTTTCTGCTACTTGGGGGGGGGGGGGTCAGGGGTTACGTGGGAGGATCTTTCCACGGAGAAAGTTTTCATGGGGGAAGGGACATTGTTATGAAGGGGACGCCGGATTTCCCAGCATTATTTAAAAAAAAAATCCGAAATTAAATAAAAAAAAACAAGTTTTCAACTGAAAACTTTTTAACATCAAAACTTAAAACGAACAGAAAATATTACGTGTATGATTGGGTTCGTTCCCTAGTTCTCGCTCTTTACGCTACAGTTTTTTTTTAGTACTTTCATAGGAGCCATTTATTCTAATTAAGGGCCTTTGTGATTAAGGGGTCATTCTTAAATAATTCGCAAAAAATTTGAACTTTAGCGTAAAGGGCGAGGTATTGACTTGGGGGCGAACGCCCTAATGTACGTTATAAAAATAGACGAATATAGAAGCTCGTTACGTAAGTTAATTCGTAAGTTACGTATATTTATTACTAATAAAAACGTTCGTCAATAAAATTAAACAATTTTCGAGAAAGCCACTTAGCCAAAAAAAGGTAAACTTAATATGCAAATTTCATTTTAATTATTCATGTACGGAGAGCCAAAATCAAGACCTGCATTAATTCAAAAACGTTCAGAAATTAAATGAAAAAAACAAGTTTTTTTTAACTGAAAGTAAGGGGCAACATTAAAACTTAAAACCAACATAAATTATTCCGTATATGAAAGGGGCTGTCCCCTCCTCAACGCTTCGCTCTTTACGCTAAAGTTTGACTCTTTCTCACAAACTCTAATTTTTAAAACAATAAAAAAGACCTTTAGCGTAAAGAGCGAGGAGGTGAGGAGGGGACAGGCCCTTTCATATGCAGAATAATTTCTGTTCGTTTTAAGTTTTAATGTCGCTCCTTACTTTCAGTAAAAAAAAATTGTTTTTTTCATTTAATTTTGACAAGGTGGTTGCAAAATATGAAAAAAAAATTGCTGTGTTGTTTGAAATGGTGTGGTATGTTACGTTTTCTCAGTATTTCATTTTGTTTCTTTAAAATTTTACCTTAAAACTATGAGTTTGGTGTTGTATGGTGAATATACACTGCACACATGACACCTTTATTTTAGATAATTAGCCTCAATACTACACCTGCACACACTGTAGAGGCGAGAGGGGACTTCTACTGCGCTGTTTTATATTGAATATAGAACGACAGGGTGTTGTAAAATATGTGAAAAACTTGACTGTCTTGTTCAAAACGAATGTGGTTTGAATTTTTCTCAGTACTGTGTTTTTCCGTCTTCGTTTCTTCACACCATAATTGATTTGAAGAATCCCTCTTTCCAGAATGTTGTTAGTAAAGTGCAAATTATGTTCCAACCTTGGGGTGGCATAGGGGTTTTGATCCCTACTCACGTTAAGTTCTGCTTGTTTTGTGTTTGACTTGGTTATTTATTGTAATTTCTGTTTGTTCTGGGTTTCATTTATTTATTGATGCTAATTTGTGGTAGTTTCACGCTTGGTAGATTGTTTTATTATATTTTCGCTTATTTATTGGTTAATGGGATTCTTTACTTCTCTTTGAAAGACCTATTTTGTGGAATAAGTTTTTTTTAATTAATTTCTGTTTTTTTTATATTTATATAGTCTTTTCAGGGAAAAATAAAATAATTCTTTAAATCTTTTTTTTTCAGACTAGTTTGGCCTGCTATTTGTATGCTGGAGAAAAATTTTCAGGATACCATTCGCAAAAAAAAATCTGTTTACTTTTTTTGATAGCTTGGATACACTTACGCTATTTTGATTTTGTTAAATTTTAAGAGCAGAAGTAGCCCCGAGAGTTTGAACATGATACCCTCAGTCGTTCTTGGGATAGTGCTGAGATGCCTTATTGGGAATTAGCATTAAAACTGTGCACTATGATTTAATCTTAAGGCAACATTTAGTTTTCAAACATAATAGGCAAATGGGAGGGATGGCGTGGTAGGGGGATTAGTTTCCCTTCAATCAATTTCGACTATTAGCCCTTTTTTAGCCCTTTCTATTTTCAATCGAATGAGCCCTTTTCGAAGTTCCTAAGACAACTCTTTCAGTACGAAGTGCCCTGCTCTAACCAAAAAAAAAAGAAAAAATAATACATTGTACCCACATCGATGTTTACTATAAAAAAAGTCAAGCCTTCCAATAACTTTCGACTATTAAAAAGGGCACTATGCCTTTCAATTTCCAATCGAATGAGCCCTTTTTGAGTTTCTACGACAACCCTTTCTATAAACACCTTATATATCCCAAGGGCATAAATTACAACCCTTGCCCTGCGGGCTGTGAGGGGGTGGTCATCCTCAAAGACCTAAATTCCAGAACTTCCAACTACGCTAAACAAAATGGCTATCTCAAAATCTTGATTGAATGTGTTCGGGGAAATGGTGGGCGTGGGAGGCGAGTTAATTGCTCTCCAATCACTTTCAACTATTAAAAAAGGCACTAGCCCTTTTAATTTCTAATTGAATGAGCCCTTTTGAAGTTTCTACGACAACGCTTTCAATAAAAGCCTTATATACCCCCAGGACATAACTTACAGCCCTTGACCAGAGGGGTAGCCAGGGGAGGGTTGTCATCCTCAAAGATCTAATTTCCAGAGCTTTCAACTACGTTGAAGAAACTTTTGGGGAAATGGTGGGCGTGAGAGGAGGCTTAAAAAGGGCACTAGCCGTTTTAATTTCCAGTCGAATGATTCCTTTTTGAAGTTTCTACGATAACGCTTTCTATAATAAAAAAAACCTTATATACCCCAAGGGCATAACTTACAACCCTTTTCCTGAGGGCTGTGGGGGGATTGTCATCCTCAAAAACATAATTTCCAGACTTTTTAACTGCGTCGAACAAAATGGCTATCTCAAAATTTTGATTCGATGTGTTTGGGGAAATGGTGGGTGTTAGTTATTCTCCAATCACTTTTGACTTTCAAAAAGGGCACAAGCCCTTCTAATTTCCAATCGAATGAGCCCTTTTTGAAGTTTTCTACAACATCATTGTCTATAAAAACCTTCTATGCCCCCAGGACATAACTTACAACCCTTGCCCCGAGGGCTCTGGGGGGGTTATCATCCTCAAAGACCCAATTTCTAAAACTTTTAACTACGTTGAACAAAATGGCTATCTAAAAATTTTGATTGGATGTGTTTGGGGAAAAGGTGGGCATGAGACGGGGGGTTAGTTGCCCTAAAATCACTTTTGACTATTTAAAAGGGCACTAGCCATTTCAATTTCCAATCAAATGAGCCTTTTTTGAAGTTTCTACGACAATGCTTTCTATAAAAAATCTTGTATGCCCCCAGGGCATAACTTACAACCCTTGCCCTGAGGGCTGTGGGGGAGGGGGAGTTGTTATCCTCAAAGATATAATTTCCAGAACATTCAACTACGTTGTACAAAATGGCTATCTTAAAATTTAGATTGGATATGTTTGGGGAAAAGGTGGGCGTGAGAGGGGGGTTAGTTGTCCTCCAATCACTTTCGACTATTTCCAATCGAATGAGCCCTTTTTGAAGTTTCTACGACAACACTCTATAAAAGCCTTATATGCCCCCAGGGCATAACTTAAAACCCTTGCCCTGAGGGCTTTGCGGGAGTGTCCTCCTCAAAAATATAATTTCTACCTGGAAATCAATTACGCTGAACAAAATGGCTATCTCAAAATTTTGATTGGATGTGTTTGGGGAAATGGTGGGTGTGGAAGGTGTGTTAGTTGCCGTCCAATCACTTTCAACTATTAAAAAGGGCACAAGCCACTCTAATTTCCAATCGAATGAGCCCTTTTCGAAGTTTTTACGACAACTCCTTCCTTACGAAGTGCCCTGGTCCAAGACCAAGAACCAAAAAAAATAACATATTGTGCCAACATCGTTCTTTACTTAGGCAGCGCTATTGCGCTGCCAGTGATGTCATTGGCTGAGTTTCGAGTGGACCAAAATCCAAGTGCGTGCGTAAAAGATGAATGAAGGCAATGTTCAAAACATGAAGTTCAGGAAAGTGCTCATAGCCTAGAATCATAATGCAGAACATCTTACCTGTCAGTGAAAACTTCCTGATTGCAACTTAAATTGTTGGAAGTATGTTAGTAGTTGTATGAGAATGATTAAGCCTCTTGAAATGTGAAACACTCTGGTGCAACCTCTGCTCATTTTTTATCTTCCTTGGGTAATGGGCAGTGATACTTATAAAACCAGATTCTTTTGCAGCTCAGCAGTGACAAGTCAACCTAGCTTTAGTGGCAGACCGTAAAGTAGCCTTCTGTTTAAATTTTTTTCTGGCAGCAACATTTATTTGATGATAGATGGCTTCCCAGGATGGTGCTTTCAAGTCCCCTGTTGTTTTTTTAAATAAGCTGTGTCATATCTGGCTTATCAAGAACAGAAAGTTGCAATTTGTCCTTAAACAGGGCTTTGCAGCAGAGTTTCGGTAGAGCAGCTTGTTTTGATCGATCGGAAATAAAGAATGGTCGCTTGTCTCCTGGACAGTATCTGTGCAACTTTGCTGCTCAATTTACTGAATAATGTACAGTAAGAAACAAGTTGTTTTATTGGAACTCAAGTACCCATTTAATGTCCTCCTATTTACACACGTACCTACTCTCACCTAACACCTAAGCCCTAATTCTGCCTAGCTGAAACAACATATTAGCACTATTGGGTAGATTAGACACACCGAGTTCCATCATTTTACTTACATTCCAAGTTTAAAATTGTATGAGACGAAACCACGATTTTTCACATTTTGAAATTATGATTTAAAACACTGTTTTGTAAGTTCGAAAGTCACGAATATTTCATTCTCGTATCACTAAAATAAAATCAGAAACAGAAGAAAAACAGGTAGAAAAAAAACAGAAACAGGACGAAATAGCTATTATAAAAACAGAATAGAACAGGTAAATAAAAAACGTCATCTATTTCTGTTTTTTTGAATTAACAGAACAGAAACAGGTACTTTAAAAACAGAACAGAAACAGTGCCCATGCTTACTCAGGAACCATAAAATTCAGAAATTTTTATTATCAAAACTACACAAGCTAACCCCTCGGGGTTTGTATCGTTGTGTAAAAATCAACAAGCTCTATTTCTGGTATTTTTTTTCGATTTACGATCGTCCACCCTTGGGTGATATAATCACAGTAAAAGTAAGTACATTTTGGCTCCTTGCATTTTACTGATAGGTGGGCATGTGTTTTTGTAACTGACAACGTAATGACTTGTTCTAGAGTTTTTGTTTTCCTGGCCTGGCAGAGAAGAAGGTCTGAAACTTCTAAAGAAGTGTCATTTGCATCGACAGAGTGAAAAACAAGGGAAGGGAGGGGCCCTAAAAATCATGGTTCCTAGAGGAACCATCCCCCAGAAATGGGAACTTTGCAGTCTACTGAGCGTATATAGTGTAATATGCTAAGATATCCCTTCAAAAAGATGGCAATCCCTTCATATATACACTTCAGAAAGATGGCGAGCAGTTAGGCGTTTCTTTGGCCGACATTAAGCGTTTCCTGGGAGTCCTTTCGTTTACATAAATAGTGAAAATGCCCTGCTATTGCAGCTACTGGTCAAACAAAACTTGATACTCCGTGATAGCCGATGCTATATCACGAGACAGATTTGAACCGATAAAGAGGTATTTGCATTTCAGTGACAATATATCACAGAAGCCTCCCAGAGAACCTGATTACGACAAGATTTATATGGTTCATCCCTTGATAGAGAATGGTTCGAGCCAACTTCATGAAGATGCACCGGAAGAACACCCGGTCATTGATGAGCAAATAGTTCTGACAAAGCAACGAATATCAATGAAGCAGTACAATCCGAATGAACCACATAAATGGGGACACAAGTTCATCTATAGAGCAGGAATAAGTGGATTTGTGTATGATTTAGAAATGTATACTGATAAGGGATCGGTTGATGCAAGCGATTTGGGGGTTGGTGCTGATTTTGTCCTCTAACTTGCGAGGGTTATCCCAAACCACAAGAACTACAAGCTCTTTTATGACAACTGGTTTTCGTCACTAGACTTGGTCCAGACCCTAAATGACAAGTGTATATTTACACTGGCTACAGTTAGGATAAACAGGTTAAAAGGCTGTACTTTAGAACTAGACTGTGAAATGAAACCCCAAAGAAGAGACTCGTATTGACTGGTGGGTGGAAACGCAGTTGAATGTTGTAGCGGTAGAGTGGTATGATATTAAGCCGGTTCACTTGATATCAACATATGCAGGTGTGGATCCTGAAGATACCTATGAAAGGTGGGATGGCAAGCAAAAAGAGAATATAGAAGTGAAGAGACCACACTGTGTGAAGGAATACAATTGCTTTACGGGCGGCGTTGATCTTGCCGATGGGCTGACAGAGCTGTACAGAATTGACTTCAAGTCTCGAAACAAGTGGTACATGCAAATTCCCATTGTAAATGGGTGGATCCTGTATCGCAAGTGTCTTCCTACTGGAATAAAACCCATGAGCTTACTGCAGTTCAAAATGGACGTTGCACGCACCTTGCTGTCTGGCGCATCCTCAGCAACCACCTATGAGAGGTAGACCAGTACACTCCACTCTCCAAGGTGCAGTGCATGAAGAGAGAAGTGGCTTTATGTTTCACGCCAAACAGGAACTGTTTCCTGTCTTATCACACTAGCTAGGCAATGTGTGACTATATGCTGTTACTGCCAGATGTTGCCTGTGGGAACCATTCTGTATTTTCTTCACTTTCATCTATATTTTTCTTTCTTGACATTTTGTCGCGGAATTACCTTAAATAAAGCACAGAAACAGCCGCGGAATTTTTTCCTCTCTTCTTCCAATATTCTGGCATCAAAGGGTTAAAAAGGCCACTAGAACTTTTAATTTTGTTTACGATTGTTTTAATTGGTAATAAATATACGTAACTTACGAATTAACTTACGTAGCGAACTTCTATATTCGTATATTTTTATTACGTATATTAGGGGGTTTGTTCCCTAGTCAATGCCTCGCCTTTACGCTAAAGTTCGAATTTTGTTCCGATTATTTAAGAATGACCCCTCAATGACAAAGGCCGTTAATTAGAATAGATAACTCTTATGAAAGTACTAAAAAAACGTCAGCGTAAAGAGCGAGGTATTGACTAGGGGGCGAGCCCAATCATTTACATAAAAATTTCTGTTCGTTTTAAGTTTGATGTTATTCCTTACTTTCAGTTGAAAAACTTGTTTTTTGATTGAATTCTGATCGTTTTTTTTTAATACTGGGAAATCCTGCGCCCCATTCAAAGCATTGTCCCTTCCCCCATGAAAACTTCCTCCATGGAAAGATCCTCCCACCTAACTCCGACCCACCCCCACACCCCACTACCAGAAACAAATTCCCCCTGAAAACTACTGTATATTTCCAAATAACCAAAACCATATGTAAACATTAGGCAAAGTTCATAACTTGCAGACCATCCCCCGGGGACTGTGGAGAATTAAGTCATCCTCATGGACATAGTTATCATATTTGTCGACCATGCTGAACAAAATGGCGACCTCAAAGTTTTGATCGGGTGACTGTGAAAAAATGAGCGTGGGAGGGGGCCTAGTTGCCCTTCATTTTTTGGTCACTTAAAAGGGACACTAGAACTTTTACTTTCCGTTCGAATGAGCCCTCCCGCGATATTCAAGGACCACTGGGTCGATACGATCACCCCTGGGAAAAAAACAACAAATAAACACACATCCGTGATGTTTCTTCTGGCAAAACATACAAAATTCCACATTTTTGCAGATAGGAGCTTGGAACCTCTACAGTAGGTTTCTCTGATACGTTGAATCTGATGGTGTGATTTGCATTAAGGTTCTGTGACGTTTACTGGGTGTTTCCCCCTTTTTTCGAAAATAAGGCAAATTTTTTCAGGCGCGTAACTTTGATGGCTAAGACTTGATAAAACTTACATATTTGAAATAAAAATAAAAATCTGATTTTTGAATGTATCTATTAATATCATAATTGCGTTTTTTAGAGTTTCGGTTCGCCTACTATTGAGCCAGGTCGCTCCTTACTTACAGTTCATTACCACGAACTATTTGATGAACTATTTTTCGTTAGTCATTATTAGCTGTTTGCATATGCTTGTATTGATGTATCTTCTGCGTAAAATTGACTGTTGGTAAGATAAAACATTATTTGTGTGCATCAATCCAGCAAAGGTTAATTAAAAGTGGCCCTTTTTCTTTAGAATAAATTCATATTTGGGTTAATGTTGCACTTGTAGAGAAAAGGCTGATATTAAACTGTTTTATGCATGCAGATGGATAAAGAATTCAATAGGGGGGGGGGGTGTAAGTTATCATTTTCAAGGCTTTAGTTTGGTAAATCTACCCTGTTTTGTCTTATGACTGAGAGTTCAAATTGAAACTGTCAAGGACAGTTTTTTTTTTGGGGGGGGGCTACTTCAGATTGTGCTATGGTAGGGTAACAAATTTTCTTCAATCCTCACAAAAGAGTAAACACTTCGTTTTCCTTATAGATTTTTTGCCGCTCCTCGGAAAGGGTTTGTTGCTAGTTGATACTTGGTAAAGGCTGAATTATACCATTTTAGCCTAGTCTTATGGTTAATTTAATGTTTGATGTATATTGTTCAAGAATAAATTATCTGGTATATGATTAAGAAAGTATTTTCTTAGTGTAGTAAGTGTTTTGAAGTGGAATTACGCCTTTGGAAGCCTGTCTTATTGAACTAGTAAGTTATGCCAACTTTACTTTTGAAGTTTGGTTTAAAGCACAACATCAATGTTCTGATACTGTCTATCTTCGCTATTCCTCGCTGTATCTTATTCTACCTTAGAAATTTTTGTGTGTCCATTTGGCTGAATTTAATCTCCATTTTGAAGATCATTTATGAAATCCCGACTATTCATTTAAGCAGTGAGATACCCATTGGTGCATCAGCTGTTGATGAGGAAAGCATTTTTTGTATTTGCGAATTTGGAATTTCATTTTAACTGACTGTTGGTAAAGCTGAAAACAAATAGAATCATGTCACTGAAAAGTGGCTGAAAACATCGGTTTGTCCTTTGAAATAAAAAGTAGTTGTAAATAAAAGCCAAGTAAATGATTAATTAAAGTAACCAAAACAGCAATAGGTTTCCTTGCTTCTCCAACCAGTGGCGTCAATTGGTGACCTTTAGCCCCCCCTCCTCACCTAAATTTTCGTGAATTGACCTCACTATCTCCAACCTAAAACTAATAAACTCCCACTGTTATTAACATCCCTAATGATCTGCTTAAACTTTTTAGATGTAAGAGTCCTGCTTGATAATGATAGTTTATTGAAAGATGGTGTTAGCGCTGCTGTTGAGCAGTATAACAAGGATCAGTTTACATCGGTTCGGGTTCCAAATTCAGAATATCAAGCACTAGTCACTGAGCATAACAGTCTTGGACCAGGGCGATTCTTTGATCCCAGAACCAAGCAATCTTTCAAATATGACCACTATAGACGGGAACCATCAGAATTCCAGGTAAACTTCAGTTTTTATTTTGTGCGTTGCAGCGAAGAAGAGATAGAGCCTGTAAAAGCTGATAAAAAAAAGAAGAAAAGAAATGCAAGTAAATGCATAATGTTAAAGAAAAAATTAACCAAGACCTGCAGTTCATCACTTCAAATTCAAAGGAAAGAAAAATAAAATGTTCCAGTCTACGAAACATAATGCACTAAAAATGCTTTAGATTAAGATAAGCGAGGAGGGGGAGATGTGATTCCATCATTTGTTGTTGTAGGTACGTCTAAGTGCAAGTTATGCAGTAATAAGTTGCTTCTTAAACAAAAAATGCAAAACCTTTTTACAATCTCTCTCTTTCTCTCTCTCTCTCTCTCTCTCTCTCTCTCTCTCTCTCTCTCTCTCTCTTTCTCTCTGTTGCTTTAGTTACTTTTAAGGTCTTTTGTGAGACTCTGTCTTTATTCTTTATTCCAGTTATAAGGCAAAAACAAATACGTCTCGAAGGCGCATTTTCTGCATTTTTCCTCGACGTTTAGCGTCCATGTTTTGCAGGCGTACGTGGTAACAAAGATTATTAGCGAATCGAAGAGTATTTTTAATTTTTTGATAGATTCTTGTTTTGAAGAAGAGATACAACCTCTTGAAGCTTGCTCTCGAAGGTATTCTGTTTACAGGAAGCATTTATAAAATGTACATTGTAGTTGAATCAGGATTGCTTAATGGAATTGTAATTAGACTTAAAATGCAATTCCATTGAAATCAAAAATAAAGCGTTATTTTTGTTATTTTAAGAATCATTAAAACTTAATCATTCTAAGAATCATAATCATTAAGGTTGTGTTTTTTCTATTAAAGTTAAATCATTAGTTCAGTATTCGGTTATAATTTGGGAATCAATTTTCGGGATTCACTACCAAAAAACATGGTGATTGACTGAATATTTAGGGTTTGTTTTTAAGGATGCAAAATCTCTCAAGGGAAAATCAGTAAATTTAGTTTCAATCAAGGATTTAATATTTTCCATTCAATAGTTTATGATTTATTATAACGCACTAAAAAGATTTATTGTAACGTACTGAGCACGCCTTTAGGCTTATTGGTTTTTGTTTTATTTTGTTTCCCTTTCAAAATAAAGATTTATTTCTGTAAAAAAAAAAGAAGGGAAATTAAATTGTTAATCAGAAGAATATAATAAAAATATTTTGCAGAAAGGGGTATATTTTCGATTTATACACCAAAATTAATTGCTTTTCTTCTTTTTGGTATTTAATAATTATAAAAGTAAATCAGATACGCATAGAAATCAGCAAGTTAATGAGGTTCTGCTTAAGTACCAGTTGTATTTTTCATGGTAGTGATGGTACATATTTTCTTTTTAATTATTTTCTACATCTCAAAATTAGTGTATTTAACAAATTTTTTTTCTAGCCGCATGAGATCGGCAACAGTGGTGAGCCATGGCGTGCTGCTCTAGAAAAGGAGTTCACTGAATATACTTTCAATCATTATAAACACGGTACTTCAAGCGTGTTTGCTCATGTTCGTGATGACACAGTTACCATGGTCGCTTGTATTGAAGACCATCAATTTCAACCAAAGAACTATTGGTAAGTTTATGAAAAAAAAAAGGATGAATATCTATTTGGGTAACCAGCAACCATGTTAGGATTGCATGTTTTAGGGTTTGAATATTAATTCACTAACTCAATTAGCCATACCATAATTAATATATCAATATGCCATCATTCCAGAAGATGAATATACCATTCCTTGACCTCTTTCCAAATGTGCTCCTCGCTACAGTTGCAAATTTACCGTAGAGTCCTACCCCTTCGATATAGCTCGATAACCCACACGATATAGCTCGATATAACCCAAGGTTAAGTCGTTTGATTATAGGGGTTTGGCATTGTTCCTTGTGCATATTTTTCTTGTGATTAATTAGACTGTCCTTCCAGGACAATCCCCGAAACTGGTAGGATCTTGATGAAAAATGTATCGTCAATTTTAAATTTAATTGAGAAACATTTTTATGTCCCTATGAAAAAAAAATATCAAAATTTCGTATTTGTTTCCGATAAGAATGGTTGTGAATGCTTAAAAAATGTGCGTATATCTATTTTGACAAGGATCAACGATGTTGACGTTCGATTTGATAGTGCGGAAAAAAATATAGATTGATGGTGTTATTGATATATTTTCTGAAAATTTAACGTTTATTAAATATGTGAGTAAATGACCGCTTCAAGTGATGTGGATATCATCGGGGGAACTGGGCATGCTTTTGCTAAGTCTTAAATGCTGTAAGAGAAGCTTTTTTGGGACAACTCTTGTGAAGCCAGATCTCCCTAAAGCAAACCATTTTTATACAACGAACTTTTTTTGTGTGTAAGAATGAGGTTTTCGGTAGTTTTGACCTTCTTGTTTCCTATAAGAAAATTGGTTTTATACTTTTAGCTATTCATAAATAGGAAGTTTTGTATTATTAAGCAAATTTTGTTCGGCCTGAAGGACAATTTTTGTAACTGAACAAACACTTTTTAACGTTAGGTTTCCTTGGCTCAGGTACTTAAGGATGCAAATTTCTTGACTTTTGTAAAAAAAAAAAATCGCCCATTTTCGGGCAAGCCATTATTATTATTCTTCTAATTGTGCATTTGGCTTCTCTTGGCACAAGCACTGGACGACTTTAGTTTGAAGTGGACAGAAAGAACATATTGCGGCCCTTCTTTGCGTCCCGTTTTGATGGGTTTGGCTCCTCAGCCTAAATTTTTCGGAACAAAAACGTGTCGAATATTTGCTCACACAAAGAAATTTGCTTATTACGTGACGTGAAATGTGGCTGTTGAAGTGAAATTTGACTCGCATTCTGCAAAATTGTCCACTCCTTTGGGTTCCAAAATGACCTTCTTTTTTTTCGGTTCACAAATAAGGAAAATGTAATCCTGACTTGAATAAATCATCTAGTTTTTGTAAGAAGCCAAACATTTCTTGTTTTATAGCCTATATGTCAAAATAATAAGGAATAAATAAAAAAAATCACGACCTTTTAATTAAGTATGTACTTGAATAAAAATTCAATTTTTGACTTTAAAATTGAAAGGTTGCTTTTCTTTTCCTAATCTAATTAATTAAAATTTTGAATCAATTATTAAATGCTAAGTAAATAACATCACACATTGATACATGCAAAATCTTAAGTTAGTTATTAACACACAAACGAAAATGGTATGGTCTCGTATATTTACTAAGCCAGTTAACGAGTGAAAATGTTCAACTCTCTTAGCATTTGACTCTCAGCGCGTGTAAAAGTAAAATACAAAAGATCTCACAGAAATTTGTCGAAGATTGTGTGAAGGTTAAATATTTTCAAAAAATTTAATGTATTTAGAAAATTATAAGATTTTATGGATACATTTTTTATGTTCTAGGAGAGGCGAGGGAGGGGTTAATATGTGAAATTATTTTTTGATATTCTTCATGGAGAATTATGAATTCTTGGTCGCCTTTAAAGCTACAAAAGTTAAGATTGGTTAGCTTATATTTACTGAATGAATGCTCTTTATTACGCTTAGTGATCAATAATAAAAGGAAAACACGCAATCGACTTTAGGAAATCGTTGACGAATCCAATTTAACAGAGAAACAATTTTTTCCTAGTCGGTGTTAGCTGCATGATTGCAAAATCTATAAAAAAAAATAGTCTTCACTTCCAATGAACATAGCTTGGGTCTTAGCAGCTATGTATGTATAACTTTAATACCCATCATAAATATAAAAATACGTCTAATGGAGTAGAAGAAAAAAACCTTGCAGCAAACACAAATACAGAAACAAAATATAAAATATTCCAAAGAATGGGCAAACGAACCTAAAGAAAACAAAACAGTCAACAGAGAGCATCTTTGAAGATGCTTAAACTAGTAAATTGGAATCCACTTGGAAAACCTACCTGGATCGGATAAGAATCTCCTCTGGAAGCTTGGGATGATTCTTAGCTGCAAAAACCTTCTACCGCCCAGCTGGCTCATCCCACTTTTCAAGTCTTGCATCATGACCCATCGCCGAGTGTGGATACCCGCTATATGCTGGTGCTCCGAAAACGTTGTTAGCAGCTCTTCGAAAGAACGAGAATAAGGTAATAGGGCAGGTTCCGTTGTTCCCCATGACTCTTTCCAGTGTGTTAGTCAAAGGTTTTATGTAGTGTTGATGGCTGTTTTATTACAAGTACATAAATCCACGTCCTTCTCTAGAGCTTTCCCATATTGCAGACCCATCCTCCCCACTTTCCGGCCGACAAGAAAGATATGAAGGCGTATAGGTGGGTCAAGCTATCTTAAGGTTGATGCGTTGAGAACAGAACACTTTAAGAGCAGCTTAATTTGACGTTGCACTTCGATTTGGAACGATCTTCCTGGGGTCATTATCCCTTAAAGTTTCTCTGTCGACCCCTTCAAAAGGACAAACAACAAAAATAGGAAGAACAATAGGGAATTCTTTTTGTAAGAAAGTGAAGATAACTTGAATGAATATTTCGGCCATGTATCCAAGGGCCGTCCTCAGCAAGACAAAAAGATATAAAAAACTTCGCTGAAGTAAGGATGATGGGACTACTTTCAAAAATTTTGCTTTTTGGTTTGATTGGTCGCATGTTGTCGTGAGTCTTTCTTCTTTTATTCATTTTTGTCTTGGTGAGGATGACTCTTGGATATAGGGCCGAAATATTGATTCAAATTATCTTCACTGTTTTACAAAAAGATTTCTCTATTGTTCTTTGTGTTTTTGTTGTTTGTGATCGAAAGGCAGTGTGGTCTTCGTTGCTATTTTCCCTTCAAAAGGAGTTTCAACAGCTAAAACCTCGTGAAGGAGCGATGTAAAAGACTAGCGGCAAATTAGATGTGGATGATATAAGATTTTGGAATCTAAAGATTTGCAAAAATGCAGTTTCTTTTTCCACAATGAACAGCCTTTGAAGGAGCACAGCAAAGCCAATGGGAGAACATAGAATCAAACAGGGAAGTAAAACTTTCCTGTACTTAGATTGTGCTGAAGATTTCAGCATCCTAGATGAAAGTGTGCGCAAAGTGAATGAAGTTTTGGGAGTCCAGAGTGCTAAAATAGGTTGGAAAATTAATATTAAGAAGACTAAGTTGGTTAGGCTATGAATAAGTGAAGATAAAACGTTGTCGTTGGGTAACGAAAAGATTGATCAAGTAAATAGCTTCACTTACCTAGGTAGTATAATTAGTAGTAAAGACGGTGGGTGCAGTGAAGATGTTAAAAGTAGAATAGCCAATACCCAGGGTGTTTTTCCACAGTGGAAAAAAAAAACTTTGGAAGAACAGGAAGATAAGTCTGCGAACCAAGATTAGAATATTAGAAGCTACGGTGATGACAGTGGTCAACTATGGTTCTGAACCATGGGCGCTCCGAAAAACGGAGGAAGATTTGCTAGAGGTTTTCCGAAAAAATCGCCTACGGATTGTTTTAGGTACCCGACTGACTGACCATATTTCAAACAGTAGGCTCTACGAAAGGTGTGGTTCAATCCCGGTCTCTAGGGCTGTAATGAAAGAAAGCTTGAGATGGCTAGGGCATGTTTTGTGGAGAAGGAAGACAGATAGCCAAAGGCTGTCCTTTTTGGCCAACCGTCTAGGGTTAAACGAAAAGTAGGTGGTCCTCGGTTGGGGCGTGAGGGCGTAAGGAAATATTTAAGGGAAATGGGGTCTTCCTGGGAGAGTGTAAAGAGGGAGGCTTTGAATAGACTGGGGTGGAGAAGGACCGTGCGTAAATTGTTTTGGCCTTTGGCGGCTCGGTGCTGTGGTGAGTTGTTAGTAGTAGTAGTAATAGGGCTAAACCTTTTGGATTCGAGAATTTAAAGTTCAGCTTACTAAGTCTATAATGATTTACGACCCTCGAAGGGTACTCCCAACCTACTTCAGTTTTGCACCCTTTTGACTCTTTATACACGATCTCGTATCCACTTTATAACATGTGTCATAGTTTTCTGCTGAAACGCAGTGGTACTTTATTTATCCATCATCTTCTATTAACCTTGCCCTATAAAGGCTTTTAGTGTTAATAAACATCATATCATATCCAGTAGTTGCATAAAAATCATTTCTGCACCTTTGGTTGAATAACAATTTTAAACAAGTTTTCTTTTCAAAAACGTTTTCTATCCAAAATGAAGTTATAAAGAACATGTTGCAGTCAATATTTATCGTTCATGGATCTTAGAGGATGAGGTTACACTGATCTGCCAAACGCAAGAACATCTTTCATTACTTAGAAGAGTCACAACTAGCAACTTTTTTTCCAAAAATCTACCAGTGTAAACACGCTGTTTCCGGAAACTGGAATAGACTTTTCAGATTAAAATAGCTGTGATCTATCTGAAAATATTTGAACGTCTGTAGTGAATTTTCAACTCACCATAAAGTATTCTCTGTCTTTAATGTAACTGGCTTTTCTAAACTTATTTTATGTTTCATGGGTCAACACTGCCCGATCGTCAGATCAGTTGTCCAGACAATATTTAGTGGTAAATTGAATGCAGTTTAGCGTTCAGATTTCTGGAACTTTGGAATTACTTGGCAATCCACTTGGGGTCAAAATTGTGCATTTTCAATATCTGAAGATCCTGAAATTGTAAATGGTGCAAAATCCTTGAATTTCATAAACCTACACACTCAGTTGTGCTTATTCTAAATAAAAGGGTTCGTTTTTGTTTTTTTGTTGTTTTTTTTTTCGTTTTTTGTTTCTTTGTAAATACACAGTTTAACTGCCAAATGGAGAATAATTGTTGGTTTGGTAAATTTACCTTTTAACCAGGTCCTACATACTTCTGCCGTCTTCTCCTCCTTGAATATAAAGGTTATTATTTTTCTTCGCAGGAATGGGCGATGGCGCTCTCAGTGGCATTGCACATTTACACCAGGTATAGGTGGCTCTACCGAGCTCTGTGGTGTCATGAAGGTTCAAGTTCACTACTATGAAGATGGAAATGTGCAATTAGTCTGTGCGAAGGAGGCCAAAGGAAACCTTGTCGTTACCGTAAGTAAGATCAGAGCTGGTATTCTATGGGAATTTAGTTTTTTTTTTTTTTTTACCTCCGTCGTCGAAGAAAGAAAATTATTATTTAGGATTATTTGTCGTTACCGTATTTAGGAAACCTTGTCGTTACCGTAAGTAAGATCATAGCTGGTATTCTATTTGAATTTAGTTTTTTTTTTTTTTTATTACTTCCGTCGTCGAAGAAAGAAAATTATTATTTAGGATTAGAGAATGATCAAACCCGAAAGCATTATAGAATCCCAAAAGATTCTTATAACGGAATTATAGGGACAGTGGTCTCGATTTTCGTTTTGGTATAGGGAATCTATAAAAGTAGAAGCTGGCAATCTGTAATATATCTATAGACTGGCAATCTATAAGATATACAAAAGATTATAAAATATCTATAGCAATCTATAAAAGTAGAAGTAGTAGGTACTAGTGTCAAAAAGGAAAATCACGTTTGTCATCAGGCGTTCGTGAATTTCGGTATTTTTTTTTAGCCCGCCTAACCTGCTGCACGATTGTCTCTTAGGGTAAATTTAAATGTAAGTGGGGGGGGGAGAAAGAAAACAAAATGTTGTCGTCAGTAAGCCTGCTAGCTTTATGTCAACTAGCCTACCAAATCTACCAAGATTTGCTCAAGCTAAAATAGGCCTCTGTGCAGACTACATTTTAACCTAAAACAAGTGTTGAAAATAAAAAAAGATGATTGATTACCACTTTAGCTAGGCTCTGACAGTTAAATTATTAGTAAGAAACAAAGGGAGATCAAATTCGAGTTAATTATAGACTCAGTGGAAATAAAGGAAGGCACCAACCTCTTCTTGTCCTATTATGGACGTTTCCTCAATTTTCGATGGGATCTACCGATATAACTGCATCTGTATGATATTTAATAAATCTCTTTTCTGTGAGTTCTCTGAGTTAAAGAATTTAGATCAGGATGTCAAGCAACAAAGCCTACGTGTTTTGGAAATTCCTCTCTCTCTCTTTTTCTTTCTTTCTTTCTTTCTTTCTCTCTTCCACTTACCCTCTGTCTGTACAGATATGGTTACACAATGCTTTTTGATTTGTTTCAGAGTGAGATACAAACTGCCAAAGAATTCGTCCAGGCTGTTCAAGACGCTGAAAAAGAATATCAACTTGCAATCTGTGAAAATTACCAGACAATGTCCGATACAACCTTTAAAGCGTTGAGGCGCCAATTGCCTGTCACTAGGACCAAAATTGACTGGGGAAAAATCGTTTCTTATAGCATTGGCAAGGAATTGAAGAGTCAATAAGCAAGAAATTTATGTGAACTGTTATTGCCTGTGGTTTCATTTCAAGGAAATGTGTTGTTGCTTTTTATTTTGTATGTCCTTAATTTTATCTGAGGTGCACATTCAAGTTTTAGTTAGAGAGGACCGGTAGTCCTCTATGGTGATTACAATGTTTATAAATAATAGATTCGCGGTTTATATTGGAAGAAGAAGATTAATTTACTTCTAAATAGGGATATCGAAATCCGGAGTACAGTAATGCTATGTTGAAAACTGTAATGATCATGTCATATGATGCATTCAATGGCCGTTTTGTGTCAAAGCTGCCTGCCCATTCAACAGGGGGTTGGGTTCAACTGATACTAATGGCAAGTTTTTGTATAGCTCATTTTCACAAATCAGGACCTCTTCTTGCTCGCTTGAAAAATACCTCTGATTAGACTAGAGAGGGGACTATAAAGTGGACTTGATAAAAAGTATTTTTGATTTGTTGTTAACAAAATGTCTCGTTCTTCTTCTTTTTTAAATATTTGTGCTTTTTTTACTTGAAAAAGAATGCTTTAAGATAAATAAATGCAATCAATAACTAGTCCTAGCTCAGATTCGGATTTTTTTTTCCGTTGACAAGTTGTTGTGTGACGAATTTGTTGTGTGACAATGTTTTGGGACGAATAAACCTCCCAGCCGCTTATTTTAGATCCCAAAGAGCACCGACTCGGATACCGAGGACCAAATTTTAGTGAGAAACTTAAATATTCTAAGTTAGAACATAAGGAGGTAAAAATGACTATTTGGTAACATAATATATTCTAAAAGTCTTTAAGTAATCAAAAATTTTTTTCAAATTAGGCAATCACAGATAAACTTGATCGAATATTTAGACGCTTTTTTTATAAATTTAAATTTGGCTTGGCAAAAAGTCAACCATATTGACCTAAAAAAATCTAAATTAATACTATGCCAGAATGGCATTCTTTGAGCAGAATGATTATTGTACATGATTGAAGAAGGTTATTTATGATTCATGTTCCCTCTGCAAGTTTTTAGTATATTATTCTTCTGCAGTCCTACGATTTTAATCCATCAAAGTTAAGACGTCAATTTTGCTATCATTTGATAGCTGAGATTCAGCTTTATCCACCTACCGAACTACACATTTTTGATTAAACTTTAAAAAACATGTTTTTTCAATTGAAATTAAGGAGTAACATCAAAACATGTAGCATGTAACAGAAATTATTTTGTATATGAGGGGGATGCCCCTTCCTTGACCCTCGCTCTTTACGCTTAAGTTTGACGTTTTGTCACGATTGTTTAAGAAAGACTACTCAAACACAAGGGCTGAATGAGAAGTTTTTATAAAGAACTTTAAGACTTTAGTGTAAAGAGTAAAAGAGAAGTTTTAGTGTAAATAAGACTTTCGTTTGATCATTCCCTAATTCCCAATTATAATTTTCTTTCTTCGGTGCCGGAGGTAAGAAAAAAAGAGTAAATTCCCATCCAATGCCATCCTATTTACGGTAACGACAAGATTTCCTTTGCACAGACTAATTGCACATTTCCCATCTTCATTCTAGTGAACTTGAACCTGCATTACACCACAGAGCTGGGCAGAGCTATCTGTACCTGGTGTAAATGTGCAGTGCCACTGAGAGTGCCGTTTTTTAGATTAAGGAAGGGGCAGCCACCCTCATATACAGAATAATTGCTGTTTATTTTAAGTTTTGATGTTGCTCCTTACTTCCAGTCGAAAAAACTTGTTTTTTTAATCAAATTCCTGATCGTTTCACAAATTGAGCCAGGAATTTCCCCTTCCCCCTTTTTTAGAAAATTCACCCCTGTGGAAAATCCCACCGCGGGCCACAATGATTGTTGTACATATTTAAAGATGATTTTTGAGATTTCTATTCCATCTGCAAGTTTTTAGTTTGCGACTTTAATCCTTCAAAGTAAAGTCGTCAATTTTGCTATCATTCGATAGCTGATATTCTGCTTCATCTGTCTACCAAATTAAGTTTTTGGAATTTGCTTTTTTTTTTTAGATTTAAGAATGCGTCGGAAACATGGCAAGCTTTTCCTATTTCTAAGGTAGTTTAGATAAGGTCTAAGTAATATCATAATTGTGGTTCGATGAACGGATAGATCTGAGACTAACGAATCCATTGGTATAAGTAGCCTTTCCTTTCAATGTAAGTTATAACCTCTCGCAAAAGTGCACGTTTTGGATGGAAAGAAAAACTGTAGTACGTTTCATGCTACAAAGGTGTAACGGAAGGTCCTAATTTGCATTTTGACCATTTTTGTAGCGATTTATAAATTATTTTTTTGTAAACCCCCCCCCCCCTGAACAAAAAATCCGGATACGACCTAGCTCACTTCATTACTTTCATTCTATTCTTAGGGCTCTTTCCTTTTTTCCCTTTACCACCCTCTTTTTGAATCAGTACACTACTCCTTAGCTTGTCTGTTAAATAGATCTTAAAGCGAGACCAAACTGAATGCTGACATTTTTCATTAATTTTTCCTTTCCTAAAGATAAACAAATATGTTCTCAAATTGACAGGTTTGTAATATGTGGAATCAAGTTGTCTGCTGCCAAAAAAAAACAGCTTGAATGATAAAATGGATCGGCGGTACTTTGAGCTTGGCTATGCTGTTGATGGCCCCATAGTTCAGGGGCATATTTTCTGCCTAATTTGCGCCAATAAAATACTTCACAAAACGCGTTTTATTTCAAACAAAGTTTGCATTTCAGGGTCTTTGAGGTTGTTGATATAAACCTGATACTACTATTGCAACTAGACCCCGGCGCCGTGCCGATGAGGGAAGACCGGTGATGGCGGGGCCAAAAACAGCGCGCCGCGCCGCCGTAAGATGTCGGCGGCGCGCCGCCGGCGTGATCAATGTTGACCGCAAACATTAATATTTTCATAAATCTTTCTCAAATAACAGCTTAAATTTAGAACAGATTCGAGCCTTTTCATGAGTTCAAAAATTCACAAGTCGCTGGCTGGAAACTGGTCTTCTTCGTTATTCATCAAGAGAAGTAGAAATGTGGTAGAAACGAAATGACTGTGGCGTTTCAGAACCCTTGCATAATACGAGTAGTTGAATTATCTATTATTTATGTATTCTTAGCATCAGTAATTTTCCAAATTAGTAATTTTCTCCACCGAGTATTACTGCATATACAACTCCAAATACTGTATTAAAAAATTCGTCATTTACCTGGGTAAAAAGTTTGAATGTAATTTTGAACTTGGAAGCTTAAGTTTTTTCATAATGCCCTTTTACTATATCTGTTTTGTCCCATTTAAAACAGTTGAAATGGGCGACTTTGAAATTGATTGTTTTTTTTTTTTTTTTGCTCTTTTGGATTCTTAAAAAGACTTCTTGTATTAAAAACTAGTTTTTAATTACAATTTAAAAAAAATTCACTTTAAAGTTTTTTGGCTTCTTTATAGAATATATGTCATGTAGGCTAAGGCTGAACTGCCGCTTTTCTTTTGCTTTTGGCTACTCTTTTGGATATCATTCGTTTTTTTTTCCTTTTGGGATTAATTTCAAATTATAAATTAATTAAATACCTAATATCAGTCAAATTATAAACTGCATCTAAAAGGAGTAAATTTATCAGATTGAAAAATACATGATGAACACTTCACATGAGAACACTTCAATTACAATGAAACAAAAAACACTTAATGGTTTATTCGGTATGAAGAAAAATTAAATGCCAGCTATTTTCTGGTAAAAAATGAAAAGCTCATCCGTTCTAAATGTCATTAATGAAATAATATGCAGACTGAAGTAGCTCCAGGAAGATGTTTAGATTTTCATCCTAGTTCGTCACTTTTAATCCAAGCAAAATGTTAGGACACTTAGTATCAGTTATTGAGTGCAAGCTTTGATTTCCAAATGCTCACAAAAATTAACAAATTTAAGAAAGTCGCAACAATAAGTCACCTGTGGTCAAAATACTCAAAGACTCCTCTTAGATTCCCACCCAGGCTCAAAGCTTGTGCTATGGTCATTTCCATGGAAATCTCCAAACAGATTCTTTTTAAAATAGCTTTCAAGCGTAGTTAGGGGTATTTAGCCTTTTTTGCTTTTCTTCAAAGCTTTGAAAAAAGTGTTATTATATTCCAAATGTTATATTTGTGTATATTTTTGGCAATCATTTGTGGGGTGATCGAATTTTTCAAACCACTCTAGATACGTAAGAACGTTGCAACATCTAGTACCCTGAGGTCATAAGACTGTCAAAGACTCCTCCTTGAACCTCCCAAATTGAAAGCTTTTATTATGACCAGGCCTTTTAATGTGACTTGGGCACTGGACCAAGGGCGCCATTGTCACTCGAGCGCAATGTTAGGTGGGCATGCCGATACCACTTTCTTAATACCAGTTTATTTTAGTTTGAATTTACCAGGTCTTTATGAATGAATGTTTTTAAATTAAATCCGCTTCATCAATAAGAAAAAAAACAGGTTAGATACATATGTCCCTTTCCGTTTGGACGATAAAACCATGCAAGTGCTGTATCAAGGACAAATCACGAAAATCCTGTTAATTTTTGTCAATTTTTTGGCATCCCTGTTTTCAATAAAAAAAAATCAAGGTACTATAACTTAAATATAATAACTCCCTATGCCCCCCCCCCCCCCTATGGATACTATCTTGATAGGACACCGTCTCTGCTTTAAATAAAAAAAATAATAATTAACTTATTGGCACCCCAGCTTTCAAAAAAAATTCGAGTTAGTATCATTTAAATATGATAGCTCATCCCCCCCCTCTGGATACCACCTTTATAAAATGCCGTCTCTGCTTTAAATTAAAAAAAAAAAAACTTTTTGGGATCCCTGCTTTCAATAAAAAAAATTCGAGATATTATACTTTAAATGTAATACCCCCTACCCCCCCCCCTCTGGATACCACATTGATAGGATACCGTCTTAGCTTTTATTAGAAAAAGAAGTTACTTAATAATTAACTAGGTTACTATATGGCTCAAACAAACACGCAAAATAACTTTTTACAGCTTAGTGGTCCTTGACAAAATTGAGGGTACGAGTAAAGGGGTACAAATAAAACAACAAATATCTTGAACTTATTCAGATATAGCTCAAGTTATGGGAAAACTGAGTCATAGATTCGCCGTGGCATTCAATAGGATCCAAAGAATCTAACTAAAAGGGAGCGCACACAAAATCCAAATTAGGCCAGTAGCCAATGAGAAATCACAAAATATCCAAGACAATGAAGAAGTCTTAATGGGGGGCCCTCGGTCTATCAAAATATTTCAATGGTTTCCCAGGGACTTTGATATTATTTTGTTCTGTCTCCACTTTAAATGAACAAAATATTTATCCTTTTGGTAACCCTGCTTTCAGTAAAAAAAATAAGGTATTATCAGTTTAAAAGGATAACCCCCTATCCCCCCCCTAAAGGCAATACTTTACAATTTATTTATGAGTCATATTTTTGGGGTAGCTTCCGAACAATTAAATATTAAACATTCAGGCGTTCAACAATTGAGTATTAAACATTAAGAAAATCTTGTCTAAAAACAGCAAAAAAAAAAGAAAAAAAATCTGCAAACTTACAATTCAGGTGTAGAAACAATCTGTCGGCTGTCTATTTCAGAATCCAGCTGAAGCTGTATAGTAGTGAATTCGTTCTATAATTCTGTTCAACTTGAAAATAAAATTCTTGACTACGAACGATGTTAGAAATAGCGATTGGGAAACTACATTCAAAATGATTTGAACATATTTCATAAAGAGGATAGTGTTTTTTGTCAATGTATGAAGATCTGTGTATATTGCAATATTTGCAATTGCATATTGTATCTGTCTGGTTTTTATGCAAAGTAAAAAGAGAGACGAAAATTAAAGAACAAGAGAGTAGTGAAGAATTATGGCATGCAAAGTAATATTTGGCAGGGAAATTCACTGGTGATAAATCGCAAGGGGTGGCACCGTGATTGCGTGATCTTCGGGGATTCGGGGAACCAAATTTTTTTTCGGTTTGAAGCGTAGGTTCTCGGGAAAGTACCCAAAAATTTGGGGACATTGCAAGCCCTACTTGATTTTAAATCAGAAGAATCAAAATATCAAACTACACGAGAAGGAAAAGCTCCGACTTTGCGGTTGACGCAATAAAGAATTACCGCAAAATTAACTGAAAGTCGACCGAACGCCGTCATCTCTGTCGGCGGCGGCGCGCCTTTGGCGCGCCGGCGGCGTCACGACACTTTGGCGGCGTTCGATTGGGCCTCTCGTCGGCGGCGTTCGGTCGATCCGCCGGCGCGGCGCCGGGGTCTAATTGCAACATAGAAGTCGAAAACAAAAATGCATCAAAAATTGCATCGTAGCCAAGGCCGTACCCAGAGGGGGGAGGGGTTAGGGGGGGTTGACCCCCTTCCCCCCGAAATGTTTGTTTGACTCGTAAAAACGTAACAAAAATAGATATAAACAAATTTTGTACCATTCTAGAAATTGTAGAAATTCAAAAAAGTTGTCTTTAATTTGCTAACAATTGTGCACTGCTTTGTTACATTTATTAGATTCAAATCATAACAGGAAAGTATTCATTTGGTATTGAAATTATTTCATATTAAAGGAAACTAAATCCAGAAAAGGTAACTTGTGATATAGGCTTCCGAACTCAGGATATTAAAATTGAATTTTTTCTTTGGTTGTAATTTTTTAATGGTAGTAAATTATTCCAAGGTCAATTGGGAATGTTATGAATGAGAGCAAGTCAAACAAAAGCCAATTCATGTTTGTTGGTTTTTGTTCTTAATGGAAACTATACATTTCTGTAGCGCTGAAATGCAGAAAAGGTGTTTTTTCCAGGAAGAACAGTTAGAGGTTTTTGGAATTTGGTCGCTTCTCTTTTATGGTAATATGAACCTCCGCAAAATCCAATTTTCCTTAATAAAAAGAGAAGATTTCGTGTTTAAATTGATTTTGTTTTAGTTTTCAAATTGTATTTTAATCTAAAAATATAAAACAAAGTCCAGGTTGAAGTTTTGCCAAAATTCTTCCCTGTCCTCTTGTTTGTGTCTCCCCTAAATAAATTATTTTTTGCGTGCCTAATATCGATTAATCTTATGTTCAGAATTTACTTTGCAATTAGTGGCATCGTTTGGAGGGGGAATCAGTTACCCCCCCCCAATAACTTCGATAAAAACTTATTATACAGCCCATGCCCATTGACCCCCTGGATGTGGACCCCTCTTGCCCCCCCCCAGCAAAAATGCTAGAGCTCCACTCCTGCTTGCGAGGACTTTGCAATGACGCGTTACTCTTCTGAACCCATACACAAAATATCCGTATTCAGATATTATTCGTAAAATTTTGTCATTTCTAAGTATTTCTTTAAAAAAAAATACACAGAATTGATCAAGTGTGACTTACTAGCATGCTCAGTGGCTTACATGTAATATTGTACATTCGTAGAAAAATGTTGAATGCTAAAAACCAGACCATAAGATCACCTTTGTAGACAAGTCGAATAGTATATAATATTCTTTGTAATTACTATGTTTTGTAAGGGTATATTTTCGAAATCTACTCTAAGACCTGTTATTTTTGGGATAAAATGTAGTTTATACATAATAAAGATTTTTCGAAGGTCCTTCTATTCCAAAGATGTTTTCTAATACGGATTGATTTGAATTTGGTAAAACTCAAGCTAATAATATGTCCAGAATCAGCAGGAAAATCAGATATTTTCTTGCAAATTTAATTATTAAAATATAAAAAGCGTTTTTATATTTCTTCGAGTGCTAAATTGAAATTTCCGGGCGGATTCAGCGAGCAGGCAAGAAGCACCATAGATTTTTCTCTTATGAAGAGGGTAATCGATTTTACCCACTGTCTTGTTATTTTCACTAGTCTAAATCAATATATTGGTAAATGTATGAGAAGAAAGATGCCCCTCCACTCCCGCGTAGTGTTGAGAGTGAGTGTGGTGGTAAATTATAGCGTGGTTGTGTTTAGATAAGTAACAAAAATTAAGCTCTTTGTAGTCATTTTCGGTTGACTGTCCAGCGCCTTCTTTTATATTCTCTTCTAGATTCCGTAGTCCATGGATCACACTCCTACACCGCCTTATTTGTCGTCTGCTTCTCTTAAGAAGTTGAAATATACACCACTTCTATTTGAGGAACAAAATCCGCGTCTATTGTTTAAAACTTGGGAATTAAACTTTAATATTTTTAATACTCTTGATGCTCCTTACACTTGTCATGCTTCGTTAATTGTCTTTTGAAATAAATAATCCTGCGCACTAGCAATTTCCTTATGGAGCTTCAGTTGAAACCTTTTATGTTCAGTTAATAAGCACCCATTATTTTCTAATATGAGTTTGAGAAAAAGCAGAGAAATAACGTTTCGGATCAGGATCCCATCGTTTTCTTTTGGAAGCGATGTGGAAAGTCAAGATGAAAAGTCCAGTCCATGTCGTAGATCTACAATTTACGATGCTTTTAATAAATCAAGTAGGTTGTTTTATTTTTCGGATTTATATTACTTCCCTACTCTCGACATTTCTGGATTTCAAAATTCCTAGTTTAGGAATTCTTTCAACTTCTAGAATTCGGCATCATTGCTGTGGTTAAAAAAAAGCTCAGGTGCAAAGTTTTCAGTTTTTTCGGGGACAGGTGACGCTCATCCCATGGAGTTTAACCCAATCGCAGCATATTAAAAGTCATCCCCAAGAGAACGCTTGTTGAGTGGCTCTAATCCTAAGGTCCGACCCTCAAAGTTGAATTCTGTATTTTCACTTATTTTAGAGTCTTGTCCTCCTTCACAGTTTGTAGACCAGCCCTACTTTTTATCTTCAAAGTCCTTATTTCTCTGGGTTATATCCTAAGCTTGGGTAAACATTTTTTGAGCAAAATTAATAAAGGAAGAGATCGTTTGTAATATACCTGCTGACGAAAGATCTATCCCCTCTATAAAGACTGAAAAACAGAGTCCTACAAACGCCTTATGCTTTGGGCCATCCCTAAACTTTATTCCTTTCGATGAGGATGAAAGATACCTGAACTGGCAAGCAATGATTGATGAGGCTGCCATAGGGATTCCAATATCATCGTTTAAAATTTGAACATATTTTGCCTTTATTTAAACAAAAAAATAATTGAAAATAAAATCATTAGCATCTAGTAGAGCCGTGTAAATTCAATTAGCCTTTTTAGAAACGACCCAACTAGATTTGGATGCGTCCCTATGCTTCTGAAGACTGCGTACTTTTAGGTAACACTGATTTGTTACGTGAAATATCCTCGATTTTGCTCAACGTTGACTCCATCGAGTCAACACTTCCTCGATTTTGCTGAACTGACGATTATTGTTTACTTTTTTTTTTTCAGAATATGTCAAATTCAATACTATCGTCAATTTTTTTTAAATAATACTTCAGTCCTTTTGGTGCAAAAATTAAAAAAAAAATCCGTTTCTATATGTTTCTTTTTTTTACTAAATTGACACGTTACATATGTGACACATGAAAACTAGCTTTGGCACCTTTAAGAAAATAAAATCAATTATTGACAGTAGACACCATCTTTTTGCCATGATTTTGCTGATTTGAACTCCAACATCTTTAAAAGACTTCAAGTTAATTTTGAAACAAGCTGCTTTGTCCTCATCAAGAGAGAAATATTAGGTTGAACAGCTTCTTTACTTTTTCTTACTCCCAAGATTCATTGCTCAGTTTTTATTAGTATTTGGTTTGGTTCTTGTCTTTGTCTTATTTCAGTTTTTGGTCTTTATTAGAGTAGATTTTTAATAAAACATGAAAAAAAAGCCTGATTTGTAAGTATTACTTTGTGATTGTGGCGGATGCTTTACCAATTTAAGACGGAAAAGTGGGGGAAAAATCTCCCTGACAATAGGACCTATGACAATGACCTATTTCTGAGGTTTCGCTAATATGGGAACTTTGAAGTCGAATTACCGTTGCTGGTTGTGAATAAAATGAAAACAACAAATCTTTCAGCTGAAAGTAAGGATCAGCATTAAAATTTAAAACAAACAGAAATTATTCCGTATATAAGGGAGGGATGCCCCCTCGCAAACCCCTTCCTTGTTACTAAAGTTTGTTAATGTTTTAAATAGGCATGTTATTCCAATTCAACAGCCCTTGTGTTTCAGCTGTAAACTCTTAAAGGACTAGAACAAAACTAGCAAAGAGCGAGATGTTTGGAGGTGGCAGTACCTCTCACCTACAAACTCATTCCTGTTTGTTTTAACGTTGCTCCTTACTTTCGGTTGACAAACCTGTTGTTTTCGTTGAACTTTAAATAGTTTTAAAATCTTGCCCAGAACTAGCCAAAAGATGATGTTGCTACCGGCCCCGTAAATCCCAGGGTTCTGGCTGTAAAATTATATATTCGATAATTGTAAATTAATTGGCTGCGTCCCACTTTTTCAGTTTCGATGCTTAAGACTTAAAATGTTCGACTGTAACTGGAAATTTGGCCAGAATTTTTGATGAATTGTAGTTTTGTTGAACAAGTTCTTATTAATTTCTTTGCTACAGAATTTCGGATGAACGGAGAGGGGTCTAATGGTTTATATGAATGGACATTCTACGCGACTTTTGATCTTCTACGTGGCTGAAGCCATCGTGACCTCTACAATAGCATTCTCTGGTGTTTATACACATTGTGTGCGCATGTTTAAATACATTGAAACTTTGTCTATAGGTAAAAATATAGAAATATTACCATTCAAAACCACTGAAAAGGTGAGGCTCATGATGCTCCTCCTCGCCTTTTCCAGCTCTATACCGGGAGGTATGGGCTACATAGAGAAAGATTATCACAATGGGAGGGATCACCCCTTTGCCAGTAATAAAGACATAGACGAAAATACTCCCGAGAATCAAGAGGTATTAGATGTCAATTTACACTCAACCCCTCCTTTCCTCAAAATTCATTTTATATTTATCTGGAGGCTCAATGAGAGTTAGAAATTTTGGGCATTACAATGAACTCTTTGAGGCATCTGCCTTCTGCCTGCAAAATAACCCACCATCCCTCCTTTATAATAGTTTATGCGCTCTTCACATCATTATATATACTTTTATGAAACATGACGCAATACAATTTAGTCAAATGAAGCTTTAAAACAAATGTCAGAAACCTTTTTCTCCAATAAGAAGGGGGGTATTGCCCCGCAGCACCCTTATTAAGGCTGATTAGATGAGAGATTAATCTAATCAGCCTTACCCCTTCTTCATACCCCTTTCTGTATTTATCCGAAGGCTCGTGGAGAGTTAGACAACTTGCGAGAAGAAAAGTGACTTTTAGGTGATGAAATGACTTAGACAGCGACCCACCGCCCCTTCTTTATAATAAGTCATGCGCAATTATACATAATTAAACATTATTTCATGAAAAATCAAGTGAATCAAGCATTAAGATAAATTTCCATGTCAACCATGTATGTTGTATGGACTATGTGACATTCCTATAACAAATGCGCCACGTTGCGGCATTACTTACTCTGCAACAGTAAAAGCCACTTCCCCGTGTCACTACCTTTTCTTCACTCAAAAAGAGCACTAGAGCTCTTTGTTAATTTTCATTCGAATGAGGCATCTCCCGATCTTCTAGGATCATTGGTTCGATACGATCACGTTGGGGAAAAACAAACAAACAAATATGTATTCGTGATATTTCTTCTGGTAAAAAGAAAATTAGAAATAACAGTAAGTCTGTGAAATAATACCATAAAGCCATATATAATAGCAGTAAAATTGGTTTTTAAAACCAGTTTAAAAGCATTGAAAACAATAATTGATAGGGAAAAAAACAAACTTAAAATAATAATATAGAAACTCTGCATAACACACATAAAAAGCACTTCCAGCGCATCTAATGATTAATAAATTTTTGAAAAGAAGGTAAAGTACGAGGTATTAGACTTTACATTCCCTACCGGCGGTGCTCAACTTTGTTTCTTGGCCCTTCAAAAATTGCAAATCGATCTAGATAAAGTTGAGCACTCGCTAAGCGGTGCTTCTATGATGTGGCATAGAGGGTGAAGCAGTCCAAGCTTCAATAGCCCCTTGAGTAAATAAATGAAGTGCTTGAAGTTCACATAAAATACTTTTGTCCTTCACATAAAATATTTTTGGTCCAATTATTCAATTCTGACATAATCATGGCACTTTCAAGGTCTCGGGTAGTTCTCCATAAAATTTACAATTGGAAGCTTAGGGAATACTAATATAGGATGCAGGCAAATTCTTTTTAAGCGAAAAATTCAAATCACTTTAAGTTTTTCAACTGAACGTAAGGAGCAACATAAAACGAACAAAAATTATTTTGTATATGAAGGGGTTGCCTCCTCCTCAACAACTCACTCTTTAGTTTAGCTAATGTTTTTTAGTGCTTTTAAAAAAGCTTCTTATTGTTCCAATTAAACGACCCTTGTGTTTCAGGAGTGTGTTTCAGGAGTTCTTAAGGATATGAGACCAAATTCAAACTTTAGCGTAAAGAGTGAGATGTTGAGGAGGAGGTAATCCCCTCCATATATGTAATAATTTCTGTTCGTTCTAAGTTTTAATGTTGCTCATTCCTTTCAATTGAAAAAAACTTGCTTTTTTTAATGAATTAAAAAAAAATACAAAAAAGTTTTTCAAAGAAGAGTAAAGAACTCCATTAAGCCAAGTATGAGCAAAAATAAAGTCAAATAATCTTCCAAGCGTAAAAATACCAGAATTCACTATCAATAAATAAATGAAACTCAAAACGAACAGAAATTAAAATAAATAGCCGAGTCAAACTCAAAACGAGCAAAAATTAACATGAGTAGGGCTGATAAACCCCATGCCTTCTTAAGACCAGAACAAAATTTGCGCTTTACCAAAAAAAAAAGACAAATATATTCTGATATTTATTCCTTAAAGTTTTGATAATTTTCTATTTATGAAAGTAAGAAAAGTGAAAACATTTCAAACGTATTTTGTTTTCAGTAAAGAGCAAATTGTATTCTGGTCTTGAGAAGGCATGGGGGTTATCAGCCCTACTCATGTGAAGTTTTGGTTGTTTTGAATTTGACTTCTATTTATTGTCATTTTCGTTCGTTTTGAGGTTCATTTATTAATTGATACTGATTTATGGTAGTTTTACGCTTGGAAGGTTCTTTGACTTTATTTTTGCTCATTCTTGGCTTAATGTAGCTCTTAACTTTCCTTTAAAGAACTTGTTTTGTGGAAAAAGTTTTTTAAAATTAATTGCTGTTCGTTTTTCATTGACATAGTCTTTTCATGGAAAAAATAATATTTTATATTTGGATTCTTTTATTTATTTTAAAGCAGCATTTAATTTTAAAGCATAATTGCACAATTGCATACTTGTGGGGAGCTGACATGACTAATATCCCTAAAGATTTAGTTGCTGGACCGTTCTATTATGCTGAACAAAATGGTTGTCTCTAAGTTTTGACTGAATACTTTTGGGAAATGAATGGGCTTGAGGAAAGGGCTGCTTGCCCTCCAATCTCTTGTTACTCTTAAAAGGGCACCATAACTTTTAATTTCGAATTGAATTAGCTCCTTTAAAAGTTTCAATGATATTTCCAGCTATTTTTAAAACGTGGTGCTTCCTATGATATTGCTTATATGCCCTTTGAAAAACCTGCATGCATACAGTTTTTTCCTTTAATTGGAACTCCTAAACTGCAATGTTTGGTTGATAAATCCTTATTTAAAACCCAGGCTTCTATAATAAAGAACACTATAAGTAAAGAAAAGCAAGCATAAGTAATTGAAACTCCTAAACTGCAATGTTTGATAGATTAATTAAAAAAACTTTTTCCACAAAATAAGTTTTTCAAAGAGAAGTAAAGAACTCCATTAAACAAAAAATTAGCAAAAATAAAATCAAATAACCTACCAGGCGTGAAACTACCCCAAATCAGCATCGATAAATAAATGAAACCCAAAACGAAAAGAAATTACAATAAATAACCGAGTCAAAATCAAAAGAGCAGAAATTAACGTAAGTTGGGCTCAAAACCTCTATGCCTTCCTAAGGCCAGAACATAATTTGCACTTTACTGAAAAAAAATAAATGTTTTTACTTTTATAACTTTAGTAAATCAAATAATATTAACATTTTGATTTTTAAATATCAGTATATGCATATTAAACTGACAATGCATATTCATTTATATTTTCTTCAGTAAAGTGCAAATTATGTTCTGAACTTGGGAAGGCATAGGGGTTTTGAGCCCTACTTATGTCACTTTCTGCTCGTTTTGAGTTTGAGTCGGTTATTTATTGTAATTTCTGTCCGTTTTGGGTTTCATTTATTTATCGGTATTTTGATTTGGTTAAATTTTAAGAGCAAAAGCAGCCCCGAAAGTTTGAACATACGTAATACCCTTAGTCGTTCTTGGGATAATGCTGAGATATCTTATTGGGAATTAGCATTAACACAGTACATTTCGATTTAATATTATGGCAATGTTTAGTTTTTAAATACAAAGTCAAATAAGGGTGGGCGTGGGAGGGGGATTAGTTTCCCTCCAATCACTGTTGACTATTAAAAAGGGCATCAGCCCTTTCTATTTTCAATCAAATGAGCCCTTTTCGAAGTTCCCACGACAACTCCTTCGATACAAAGTGCCCTGGTCTGAACAACAAAAACAACAAAAAACTAATACCATTCGATTTCCACTCGAATGAGCCTTTTTTGAGTTTCTACGACAACACTTCCTATAAACACGTTATATGTCCCCAGGGCATAAGTTACAACCCGGACCCGAAGGGCTGTGAGGGTGGTTGTCATCCTCTTATACAGAATGTCCAGACATTCCAACTACGTTCAACAATCTGTCTCACTCAAAATCTTGATTGGATGTGTCTGGGAAAATGGTGGGCGTGAAAGGGGCGTTAATCTTTCTCCAATCACTTTCAACTATTAAAAAAGGCACTTGCCCTTGCAATTTCCAATCAAATGAGCCGTTTTGAAATTTCTACGACAACACTTTCAATAAAAACCTTATATGCCCCCTGGGGATAACTTACAGCCCTCGCCCTGAGGGCTGGAGGGGGGTTGTCATCCTCAAAGATCTAATATCCAGAACTTTCTACTACGTTGAAAAGAATGGTTATTTGAAAATTTCGAGTGAATGTGTTTGGGGAAATGGTGGGCATGAGAGGGGGGTTAGTTATCCTTTAATCGCTTTTGACTATCAATAAAGGAACTAGTCCCTTCAATTACCAATTGAGTAAGACCTCTTTGAAGTTTTTATGACAACTCTTTCTTTAAAAACCTTATATGCCCCAAGGGCATAACTTATAACGTTTGCCCTGGGGACTCTTGGGAGTTTGTCATCCTTAAATGCATAATTTTCAGAACTTTCAACTAGGTTGAACAAAATGGCTATCTCTAAACTTTGGTTGAACATGTTTGGGAAAATGCTGGGCGTGAGAGGAGGGTTAATTACTCTTCACTCACTTTCGACTATTAAAAAGGGCAATTTCGATTTCCAATTAAATGAGCCCCTTTTGAAATTTCTACAACAACTTTTTATGTAACCCTTATATGCCTCCAGGGCAGAACTTACAACCCTTGCACTGAGGGGTCTGATGGGGTTATCATCCTAAAAGGCCTAATTTCCAGAACTTTCGACTACGTTGAACAAAATGGATATCTCAAAATTTTGAGTGGATGTGTTTGGGGACATGGGGATTGTGAGAGGGGGGTTAGTTGCCTTTTAATCATTTTTGACTATTAAAAGGGCACTAGCCCTTTCAATTCTTAATTGAATGAGCCCTTTTTGATGTTTTTACAAAATCGCTGTCTATAAAAACCTTACCTGCTCCCAGGGTATAACTTACAACCCTTGCCCTGAGGGTTGTGGGGGGGGACTGGTTGTCATCCTTAAAGACCTAATTTCCAAAACTTTCAACTGGGTTGAATAAAATGAAAAATTAAGCAAGAAAAACGGGTTTTAATTTTTATAAAGCAGTGAATACAATAAAATAAACACTTAATTGAACAAAAATACTCCGAATATTTCGACCCCACGTCCGGGAGCCTTTCTCAACGGAAAAAAAAGAAAAGAAAAAAATAAAACAAAATATGTTCTTTTTAAAAACCTTAGCTTACATCAAAATAAAAACATACTAAACACATGAAGAGATAAAAAAAAGCAACAAAAGAAAAAATATAAATAAATAGGAAACAAAACTTACATATTAAATAAACACTTCCATTCCCTAGCGTATAAACAAAATCAAATCTATATTGATTCAAACAACGCCTCCTCACAGTATATAAATCGAAATCTATCAAAAAATGAAGAATATATTTATACTTTAACCAAAACAATAAAGGTCAGCTAACCCCCGGCCCATAACCCCTAAGTAAATCTCACAAGTTCATCAACCACTGTTTGAATTATAAACTGAACGGATTCGTTTGCTTGCAAGCTTAGCTGCAGTTCGTTTACTTTTCCCAGCATTTAACCCATTCTGACCTTTCTTCGCAAGGTCATCTTTCGTTTCAGAACTAGTATTGAAATCGGTGCTGATTCAATATCTTACCTGTTTTTTAATTACACTATTATAAATTAAACTGCTCCTAAATTCCCCTTCATCTGTATTGATACTAATACTCCCAGATATTCTCTTTTTCATTTCTATAATTTCCCTGAAGCTTTGTAAAAGTCCTACAGATATACATACTATTTTTTTTTGATCAAATAAAATACTCTGATGAGGAAAATTATAAACATGTTCTGCAACAGCTGCCTCAAAAATTTCCGGTGTTTTATTTTGTTTTAGAGAGCTATCTATGGCATTCTTGTGTTTCTTTAGCATATTTTCTAAAATCTGTTGTGTTCTTCCCACATAAAATTTACCACAAGAGCATGGAATTTTGTATACTCCCTTTTGCAAATTTCTCGGTACCTTGTATTTCCCTTTATTTAACAAAGAGCTTATCGTTTGTCCTGATTTAAATGCTTCTTTTATATTACGTTGTTTTAATTCTCTTCTTAATTTTTGCAACAATATTGGGATAAAAGGCAAAGTTATATAATTTATTTCTTGATTTGACCCATCTTCTTCTAAATTTTCCGGCTCCATCAACTTTTTTTTCCTTTTTTCAATCAGTTGAGAAATAATATTTTCTTGATAGTCATTACGTACTAGAATATCCTTAATAAAAATTAGTCAATTGCTTATGTATTCTGGTAATGCTAATTTTAATACCCTACAACTAAAGGAATAACTACACCCCTTTTTACCTGGATCGGATGATTTGATGCGAAAGACAAATAACGGTTGTTATTAGTCGGTTTACGGTAAATTGAAAACGCTAGTTTTCAATTATTCTATATCTAAACGTTATTATTTCTATGGATCCAAATATCTAGAAACGGTAAAACTTATTCTCTGTTTCCTTTTCAATTGTAAAAATTAACTCTCCTCCCAGATTATTTAAATGTTCTAAAAAACCTTCAATTTGTGATTCCCCATAATTCCAAACAACTAAAATATCATCCATATATCTGCACCAAAATTTAGGGCCCTAGAACTCTCGATTTCCAATGGAATGAGCCCCTTTTGAAATCTTTACGACGACCCCTTCCATATGAATTGCCCTGCTCTAAAGTAAAAAAATAATATATAGTACATTGTGCCAACATTGTTCTTATATGCCCATATCACTTTCGACTATTAAAAAGGCCACTAGCCCTTTGAATTTCCAATCGAATGAGCCTTTTTTGAAGTTTCTACGACAACACCTTCCATAAAAACCTTATATACCTCCATGGCATAAGTTAAAACTCTTGCCCCGAGGGTTGTAGGGGAGTGTTCTCCTCAAAAATATATTTTCTATCTGGAAATAAACTACGCTGAACAAAATGGCGATCTTAAAATTTTCATTGGATGTGTTTGGGGGAATGGTGGGCGTTGAGGGGGGGCTAGTTGCCCTCCAGTCACCTTCGACTATTAAAAAGGGCACTAGCCCTTTGAATTTACAATCGAATGAGCCTTTTTTGAAGTTTCTACTACAACGCCTTCTATAAAAACCTTATATACCCCCAGGGCATAAATTATACCCTTGCCCCGAGGGTTGTGGGGGAGTGTCCTCCTCAAAAACATATTTTCTATCTGGAATTCAGCTATGCTGAACAAAATGGCTGTCTCAAAATTTTTATTGGATGTGTTTTCGGGAATGATGGGCGTGGGGGGGGGCTAGTTTCCCTCCAATCCCATTCGACTATTGAAAAGGGCACTAGCCACTCCAATTTCCAATCGAATGAGCCCTTTTTGAAGTCTCTACGACAACTCCTTCGATACGAAGTGCCCGGGTATGGAGAAGAAAGAATAAATAATACATTGTACCCTAGGGCATAACTTAAAACCCTTGCCCTGAGGGTTGTGGGGGAGTGTCCTCCTCAAAAATTCATTTTCTATCTTGAAATCAACTGCGCTGAACAAAATGGCTGTCTCGAAATTTTGATTGGATGTATTTGGGGGAATAATGGGCGGGGGGGGGTATAGTTGCCCTCCAATCACTTTCGACTATTAAAAAGGGCCCTAGAACTCTCGATTTCCAATGGAATGAGCCCCTTTTGAAGTCTTTACGACGACCCCTTCCATATGAATTGCCCTGCTCTAAAGTAAAAAAATAATATATAGTAGATTGTGCCAACATTGTTCTTATATGCCCTCAAGGCATAACTTAAGACCCTTGCCGCGAGGGTTGTGGGGGAGTGTCCTCCTCAAAAAGATATTTTCTATCTGGAAATCAATTACGCTGAACAAAATGGCGATCTCAAAATTTTGATTGGATGTGTTTGGGGGAATGATGGGCGTGGGGGGGGGGGCTAGTTGCCCTAAAATCACTTTCGACTATCAAAAAGGGCACTAGCCACCCCAATTTCCAATCGAATGAGCCCTTTTCGAAGTTTCTAAGACAACGATACGAAGTGCCCGGGTATGGAGAAAAAAACAAACAAAAAAAAACACATTGTGGCCACATGGTTCTTTACTAAGGCAGCGCTTGCGCGCTGCCTATGATAAATCCTTATTTAAAACCCAGGCACTTATAATAAAGAACCCTATAAATAAAGCCAAGCAAGCATAAGAGCATCAAGGCAAATCAGCATAAGCACATAATAGCAAGGTGGTGCACAACCACAAGCATAGGAGCAAGGAATCACATAATTCTACATCCTCCTTCAGCTATTTCTAAAAAGATGACCTTCTTTCACCTCTAGGCGTGGAGGTAAAACTAACTGCCAACTACTTGGCAAATTATCACTCACTACAGAGCACTACTTCGGGAGGCGCAAGGCTCACTCCCATCAGCTACCAATGGGTATTGGCAGAACCACACCAGACACGAATGCCTCATTGTCACTTGGTTATTCATTATAGGTTTAGTCTCTCTGGTGGCTTCACCAATCTGCCGGATCGTGTAGCCTGAACAGCTGTTGCTTGTACTGGAATTGTGCTAGCCGGTTCACTTGATGGCAGGTGGAGCTCAGCTATGGCCATACCGGGATCGGTGGCAGTCGTCGGGAATCTCTGCACTGATCTGTGCATACTCATGCTTGCGGTAGTGTCAGCGCAATCCTTAATCCGACCCGAATTTAGTGACCATGATACAGGTTTGGGGGGGGGGAGTGTTCCGTGGTGGTTCTATCATCAGGTGTGGAACGAGAGGCTGCTTTGATTAAGTGGTGAAGGATCTTCGGTTCCGGGGAAGGATCGAACCATCTTTAAATGGCAAGTAGTACGATCTAGGTTCATCTGCCTCTGTTATTATTTCCCGGCTTTTCCATGGTGCTTCTGGCTGGTTTCTGAAGAAAACCTGGTCACCTCCTCTGAGTTCAGGATGTTCTCTAGCATGCCGGTCATGATAAGATTTCTGTCTGTGTTGAGCCATCCCTCTGCTTGCCGAAATTTCATAAGTCTGTACCACTCACTTTTCAAGTGCTTTTCTGTGCACGGCAGTTTCGAGTGGAGCTGGCAGCTCATGAGCATTTTTGAGGGAGCAGCTAAACCGTCAACCAGGGTGTTACGGTACTTCAGAATTCCGAGGTATGGGTCCAATCCATTTTCACTTGCCTTGGTCATGATGCTCTTGCAAGTTTTGATAGTCTTTTCCACTAATCCGTTTGACTGGGGGTATATTGGGCTCGAAGTTTTTTACTCGAATCCCCAGTCTCTGGTAAACCTTTTGAATTCTTGGGACACGAATTGGTTACCATTATTGGACATCATGACCTGGGTTATGCCGTGACGGGCAAAATGCAACTTCAGTTTTAAAATGCCTTCTGCCGATGTTAAATTACGCAACAGATCAGTTTCAAAATAGTGGCTGTGGTAGTCCACCACTAGGTGGTAGCTGGTTCCACGCCAGGTGAATATGTAACACACAACTTGTTACCACTGGATAACTGATACTTGAGAGCCGAGTAGTGGCTCTTTTTGTAGACTCCTGCTGTGTTTTTGGCATGTGTAGTAGCTGACAATCAGATTTTCTTTGCCTGCGTTTAGTCGAGGCCAGTAAATGAGCATCCTGGCTCTCTGTTTCATTTTCTCCACCCCTAAATGGGAAGCGCGCAGCTGTTTTAACGTGTCGGATCTCAAACATGCTGGTACCACTATCCTGTCTCCCTTGAAGATGATTTTGTCATTGATATACAGTTCGTGTCGGACTCCCCGAAATGGCAGTGCTTGACTAGGACACAGCTTGCGGCAAAGTGGCCAGCTAGTTTCTATAATTGGTCTGAGTGTGACTAGCTGGGGATCTTCTTTAGATTGGTTGTGGATTTCTTGCAGTTTTGAATCGCTCACCGGAAGTAGCTTGACGACTTGGTGTACATACGCTTCAAGTTCTCTCTGGGTAGCCTTGTCATCGTCTGACACGCGGAACCTAGATAATGCATCAGCGACTGGTATTTCAGCACCGGGCTGGTAAGTGAAACTCAAGTCGTAACGTTGAATCTGGAGCATCATCCTTTGCGGTCTTGCTGGGGCATTGTGCAAGGGCTGTCGTAAAATGGTTTCAAGAGGACGATGACTAGTGAGCACATTGACTTGCCTTCCATAAATGTAGTGGTAGAAATATCGGCAGCCAAATACAATGGCGTAAAGCTCTTTCTCTAGCTTTGAGTATCTTTGCTTGGTAGGTGTAAGGGCTCATGAAGCGTACGCTATTGCCTGTCCATTTGTTAAGATGTATGCTCCTAGGCCGTGTGACGAGGCATCGACTCTCAGGTCCACTGAAGTACTTCGGTGATCGAAGAAAAGAAGGTGCGACACAATGGAGCCCTTTATTTCCTTTAAGGCAACATCAGGCTTTGTTCCCCAAACAAAGTCTTTGTCTTCGCAGATGCCACAAAGGTCCTTACACTTTTCTTATAGATTGGGGATGCATCTGGCTAAGTAATTCAGCATTACTAGGAGGGTGGTCAGCTCTTCTTTGTTTGCTGGTTTAGGCATTGCATTAATTGCACGTAGCTTCTCTGTATCAGGACGCATCTCTTTTTCGCCAATCATGGGGCCAAAGTATGTTACCTCTCGAACGCTAAATTTACATAACCCCTTTTGCTCGCACCCTCTTTAAGACGGCAGCAAGACGCTCATCATGCTCTTCCAGGGTTGAACCAAAAACTAGCAGATCGTCTATGATAACTATAAATCCAGCTAGACCTTGAAAAAAACTTCCTCAATGCGTCTCTGGAACTCGTCCTGCATTGATATATTGCTGAACGGCATACGCTTGAAACGGTATCTTCCAAAAATAGTGTTGAAAGTAGTTAGGTCTGAGGATTCCTCATCAAGCAACAACGACCCGTATCCTGAACGTGCAACTAGCTTTGTGAAGTACTTTGCTACATGCTGGTTGGATGTAGAGTCTTCCAACGTTAGAATAGGGTAGTGGGGTCTTCTGATGGATTTACTGAGATCCAGAGGGTCAATACAGAGGCGGAGAGTGCCATCTTTCTTTTGAAGGGCCACCATGGAGTTGACCCATTCATTAGGGACTGTCACCTTCTCAATAACAACGTCTTCCTCCATTTTATCATGCTCTGCTTTAAGCTTGTCGCAAAGAACAGATGGAATTTTCCTTACAGCATGAACCTTAGGGATGGCTCCATCCTTCAATTAAAAATGGCACTCTTTGGACTATTGTGAACAAAATGTCTATCTCACAATTTCTATTGGATGCGTTTGGGGAAAACTGGTTGTCAGAGGGGTTCGGGGGGGGGGGGCTTTTTGACCTAAATCAATTTTGACTCTTAAAAGGAAACTAGAATTATACATTTCCAATCAAATGAGCTTCCTCTAAAGTTCAGACAACCACTCTTTCCCTAAAAAGCTTATATGCCCCAGGGCACCACTTACAACTCTGTCCTACAGACTCTGGGGGCTTGCTTCAGCCCCATAGGCCTTGCTTTGTGATCTTTGGACTACTTTTGAACAAATGGCTATCTCAAAATTTCAGTAGCATAGCACATCAGCAATACATATTTCTTCATATAATAGCTATATAATTATCAGTTATTAATCTTATTTTAGAACAAACTTATCTTGTCTTGGGTTTTTTTTAAACAAAAATACCTGTTTTGCGTTCATGTTTCCGTTGAAGACTCAAAAGCCATTCAAGTCCTTTCATCTTAAAACATTAAACGACAAAATACGTTTAAAATGTTTTAACTTTTATAACTTTAATAAATAAAAAATTATTAAAACTTAAAGAATATATATATCAGTATATCATAGGCAGTGCAATCGTGCTGCCTAAGTAAAGAACGATGTTGGCACAATGTATTTTTTGTTATTTTTTTTTTTCTTTAGACCAGGGCAATTCGTATCGAAGGAATTGTCGTATAAGTTTCGAAAAGGGCTCATTCGATTGGAAATTGGAATGGCTAGTGCCCTTTTTAATAGTCGAAAGTGATAGGAAGGCAACTAACACCCCTTCCACGCCCACCATTTCCCCAACCCATCCAATCAAAATTTTGAGATAGCCATTTTGATCAGCGTAGTTGATTTCCAGATAGAAATTATGTTTTTGAGGAGGACAATCCCCCACAGCCCTCAGGGAAACGGTTTTAAGATATGCCCTGGGGGCATATAAGGTTTTTAAAGGGCAACTAACCCCCCTCTCACGCCCATCTTTTCCCCAAACACATCCAATCAAAATATTGAGATAGCCATTTTGTTCAACGTAGTTGAAAGCTCTGAAAATTAGGTCTTTGAGGGTGACATCCCCCCCCCGCCAGCCCTCATGGCAAGAGTTGTAAGTTATACCCTGGGGCATCTAAGGTTTTTATTGAAAGCTTTGTCGTTGAAACTTGAAAAAAGGCTCATTTGATTGGAAATTCAAAGGGCTAGTACCCTTTTTAATAATCAAAAGTGATTTGAGGGCAACTAACCCCCTTCCACGCCCACTCTCCCATTTGCCCATTATGTTTAAAAACTAAATGTTGCCTTAAGATTAAATCAAAATGCACTGTGTTAATACAAATTCCCAATAAGGCATCTCAGCAGTATCCCAAGAACGACTGAGGGTATTATGTTCAAATTTTCGGAGCTACTTCTCCTCTTAAAATTTAACCAAATCAAAATAGCGTAAGTGTATCCAAGCTATCATAGGCAGCGCAATAGCGCTGCCTAAGTAAAGATCGATGTTGGCACAATGTATTATTTATTTTCCATACCAGGGCACTTCATATCGAAGAAGTTGTCGCAGAAACATGGAAAACTGCTCATTCAATTGGAAATTGGAACGACTAGTGCCCTTTTTAATAGTCGAAAGTGATTTGAAGGCAACTAACACCCCTTCTACGCCCACCATATCCCCAAACCCATCCAATTAAAATTTTGAGATAGCCATTTTGTTCAGCGTAGTTGATTTCCAAACAGAATTTATGTTTTTGAGGAGGACACTCCCCCACAGCCCTCAGGGCAAGGGTTTTAAGTTATGCCCTGAGGGCATATAAGAACGATGTTGGCACAATGTATTACTTATTATTTTTTCCTTTAGACCAGGGCACTTTGTATCGAAGAAGTTGTCGTAGAAAATTCGAAAAGGGAATCATTCAATTAAAAATTGGAGTGGCTTGTTCCCTTGTTAATCGTCAAAATTGATCGGAAGGCAACTAACACCCCTTCCACACCCACCATTTCCCGAAACAAATCCAATCAAAATTTTGAGATAGCCATTTTGTACAGGGTAGTAGATTTCCAAATAGAAATTATGTTTTCGAGGAGGACACTCCCCCACAGCCCTCAGGTCAAGGGTTGTAATTTATGCCATGGGGGCATATAAGGTTTTGATAGAAAGCGGTGTCGTAGAAACTTAAAAAAAGGCTCATTCGATTAGAAATTCAAAGTGCTAGTGCCCTTTTTAATAGTCGAAAGTGACTGGAGGGCAACTAACCCCCTTCTCATGCCCACCCCATCCCCAAACACATCCAATCAAATTTTGAGATAGCCATTTGTTCAACGTAATTGAAAGTTCTAGAAATTAGGTCTTTGAGGATGACAAGCCCACAACCCTCAGGTCAAGGGTTGTTAGTTTTGCCCAGGGGGCATATAAGGTTCTTATAGAAAGCGTTGTCGCAGGCACTTCAAAAACGGCTCATTCGATTCGAAATTGATGATGGAATTGTAGATAGCCATTTTTTTCAACGTAGTTAAAAGTTTTACAAATTATTTCTTTAAAGAGAAATTATGTTTTTGAGGAGGACACTCCCCCCAGCCCTCTGGTCAAGGGTTGTAAGTTATGCCCTGGGGGCGTATAAGGTTTTTATAGATAGTGATGTTGAAGAAACTTCAAAAAGGACTCATTCGATTGGAAACTAGATGGGCTTGTGCCTTTTTTAATAGTCGAAAGTGATTGGAAGGCTTGACAATTTTATAGTAAAGATATATGTGGGTACAATGTATTATTTTTTTATTTTTGTTTTAGACCAAGGCACTTCGTGTCGAAGGACTCAGTTGATTGAAAATAGAAAGGGCTAATGCCCTTTTTAATAGTCGAAAGTGATTAATGAGCAACGAGTCCCCCTTCCACGCCCACTCTTCCATTTGCCCATTATGTTTAAAAACTAAATGTTGCCTTAAGATTAAATCAAAATGCACTGTGTTAATACAAATTCCCAATAAGGCATCTCAGCAGTATCCCAAGAACGACTGAGGGTATTATGTTCAAATTTTCGGAGCTACTTCTGCTCTTAAAATTTAGCCAAATCAAAATGGCGTAAGTTTATCCAAGCTATCATAGGCAGCGAAATAACGCTGCCTAAGTAAAGATTGATGTTGGCACAATGTATTATTTATTTTCCATACCAGGGCACTTCATATCGAAGAAGTTGTCGTAGAAACTTGGAAAACGGCTCATTCAACTGGAAACTGGAACGACTAGTGCCCTTTTTAATAGTTGAAATTGATTGGAAGGCAACTAACACTCCTTCTACGCTTACCATTTCCCCAAACACATCCAATTAAAATTTTGAGATAGCCATTTTGTTCAGCGTAGTTGATTTTCAAATAGAATTTATGTTTTTGGGGAAGACACTCCCCCACTGCCCTAAGGCCAAGGGTTTTAAGTTATGCCATAGGGGCATATAAGAACGATGTTGGCACAATGTATTATTTATTATTTTTTCCTTTCGACCAGGGCACTTTGTATCGAAGAAGTTGTCGTAGAAAATTCGAAAAGGGAATCATTCAATTGGAAATTGGAGTGGCTTGTGCCCTTGTTAATAGTCGAAAGTGATCGGAACGCAGCTAACACCCCTTCCACACCCACCATTTCCCGAAACACATCCAATCAAAATTTTGAGATAGCCATTTTGTTCAGCGTAGTATATTTCCAAATAGAAATTATGTTCTTGAGGAGGACACTCCCCCACAGCCTTCAGGTTGAGGGTTGTAATTTATGCCCTTGGGGCTTATAAGGTTTTGATAGAAAGTGGTGTCGTAGAAACGTAAAAAAAGGCTCATTCGATTGGAAATTCAAAGGGCTAGAGCTCTTTTTAATAGTCGAAAGTGATTGGAGGGCAACTAACCCCCTTCTCACGCCCACCTCTTCCCCAAACACATCCAATCAAATTTTGAGATAGCCATTTGTTTAACGTAGTTGAAAGTTGAGTAAATTAGATCTTTGAGGATGACAACCCCCCCCCATAGCCCTCAGGGCAAGGGTTGTTAATTTTGTCCTGGGGGCATATAAGGTTCTTATAAAAAGCGTTGTCGTAGAAACTTCAAAAAGGGCTTATTCAAATGGAAATTGAAATGGCTAGTGCCCTTTTTAATAGTCAAAAGTGATTGGAAGACAACTAATACCCCTTCCACGCCCACAATTTCCCAAACACATCCAATCCAAATTTTGAAATAGCTATTTTGTTCAGCGTATTAGGCTTTCTGATGTCAAATATGTTTTCGATGAGGACATTCCCCCACAACCCTCAGGGCCAAGGTTTTAAATTATGCTCGAGGGGTATATAAAGTTTTTAAAGAAAGCGTTTTAGTAAAAAGTTAAATAACGGATTATTCGGTTGGAAATTCAAAGGGCTAGTGCCCTTTTTAATAGTCGAAAGTTATTGGAGGGCAAATAACCCCCCTCTCATGCCCACCTTTTCCCCCAACACATCCAATCAAAATTTTGAGATAGCTATTTTGTTCAACGTAGTTGAAAGCTCTAAAAATTAGGTCTTTGAGGATGACAATCCCCCCACAGCCCTCAGGGCAAGGGTTGTAAGTTATGCCCTGGGGCATATAAGTTTTTTTGGAAAGCATTGTCGTAGACACTTCAAAAAGGGCTCATTTGATTGGAAATTGAAATGGCTAATGCCCTTTTTAATAGTCAAAAGTGATTGGAAGGCAACTAACACCCTTTCCACGCCCACCATACATCCAAACACATCCAATCAAAATTTTGAGATAGCCAGTTTGTTCAAAATAGTTGAAAGGTCTGGAAATTATATCTTTGAGGATGACACTTCCCCCCACAGCCCTCATGGCAAGGGTTGTAAGCTATGCCCTGGGGATACATAAGATTTTTATTGAAAGCTTTGTCGTAGAAACTTGAAAAAAGGCTCATTCAATCGAAAATTCAAAGAGCTAGTACCCTTTTTAATAATCGAAAGTGATGTGAGGGCAACTCACCGCCTTCTCACGCCAAACGTTTCCCTAAACACATACAATCAAAATTCTTAGATAGCCATTTTTTTCAACGTAGTTTAAAGTTTTACAAATTAGGTCTTTGAAGAGAAATTATGTTTTTGAGGAGGACACTCTCCCCCAGCCCTCTGGGCCAGGGTTGTAAGTTATGCCCTGGGGGCATATAAGGTTTTTATAGATAGTGATGTTGTAGAAACTTCAAAAATAACTCATTCGATTGGAAATTAGATGGGCTTGTGCCCGTTTTAATAGTCGAAAGTGATTGGAAGGCTTGGCAATTTTATAGTAAAGATATATGTAGGTACAATGCAAGGCCGTATCCAGGGGGGGGGGGGTTTACCCGGTTTTACCCCCCCCCCCCCCCCGAAATTTTTGACCGAGTCGAAAATAAGTCGAAAATTAGTAAAACCTAGGTAAAAATCCGTAAAATTAGTCGAAAACTGAGTCAAACATTAGTACCCCCCACCCGAAAAACGATCCTGGATCCGCCCTTGGTACAATGTATTATTTTTTATTTTTTTTAAACCAGGGCATTTCGCGTCGAAGGACTCATTTGATTGAAAATAGAAAGGGCTAATGCCCTTTTTAATAGTCGAAAGTAATTGGAGGGCAACGAGTCCCCCTTCCACGCCCACCCTCCCATTTGCCCATTATGTTTAAAAACTAAATGTTGCCTTAAGATTAAATCAAAATGCACTGTGTTAATACAAATTCCCAATAAGGCATCTCAGCAGTATCCCAAGAACGACTGAGGGTATTATGTTCAAATTTTCGGGGCTACTTCTGCTCTTAAAATTTAACCAAATCAAAATAGCCTAAGTGTATCCAAGCTATCACAGGCAGCGCAATAGCGCTGCCTAAGTAAAGATCGTTGTTGGCACAATGTATTATTTATTATTTTTTCCTTTCGACCAGGGCACTTTGTATCGAAGAAGTTGTCGTAGAAAATTCGAAAAGGGAATCATTCAATTGGAAATTGGAGTGGCTTGTGCCCTTGTTAATAGTCAAAAGTGATTGGAAGGCAACTAACACCCCTTCCACACCCATCATTTCCCGAAACACATCCAATCAAAATTTTGAGATAGCCATTTTGTTCAGCGTAGTAGATTTCCAAACAGAAATTATGTTTTTGAGGATGACACTCCCCCACAGCCTTCAGGTCAAGGGTTGTAATTTATGCCCTGGGGCCGATTTAATAGTCAAAAGTTATTGGAGGGCAACTAACCCCCTTCTCACGCCCACCTCTTCCCCAAACACATCCAATCAAATTTTGAGATAGCCATTTGTTTAGCATAGTTGAAAGTTCTGGAAATTAGGTCTTTGAGGATGACAACCCCCCCCAGAGCCCTCAGGGTAAGGGTTGTAATTTATGCCCTGGGGCATATAAGGTTTTGATAGAAGGCGTTGTCGTAGAAACTTCAAAAAGGGCTCATTCGATTGGAAATTGAAATGGCCAGTGCCCTTTTCAATAGTCGAAAGAGATTGGAAGACTAGTTGCCTCCCTTTGACTATTAAAAAGGGCAATAGCCGTTTCAATTTTCAATCGAATGAGCCCTTTTTGAAGTTTTTATGACAACATCTTCGATACAAAGTGCCGTGGTCTAAACAAAAAAAAACATTAAGGATAATAATTCACTGTGCCCACATCGCTCTTTACTTAGGCAGTGCTGTTGCACCGGCTGTGGTTTCTGATCGTTTTTTAATTCAATCCCGGTGAAAATTTACCCAGGACAATTACCCTTAACAACTCCACGCATAAAATTAAGACGGAAAAGAGAAAGCAAGAATTATAAAAATAATTTTGCATAGGAATTCTTGACGAATGAAATATCTTAAGCCGAACTGTCCAGCCTTGACAAAAAAAAAAAAAAAAAAAAAGGATCTCCATTTACTTTTCTCGATTTATAGAAAACCTACGCACAATGATAAGTATTTGAATTTTCATTCATGCCACCCTGTGTCGGTGAAATGAGGGGTTGCAATTTCACTTGTGGATAGAGCCTTTAGAATTTGTTCCCAGGAATTTCTGGATTCGGAATTGTTATACTTGAGGAATATTTTGTTTTGTAACAATTACTCAATTAGGCTCATTGACAAAATAATTGAAAATAGACGTGCTAAACATGATAGTAGGGTTATTGGGGTTTCTTAGTCTTCAGATTTTAGTGTATCAAAAAGCTTCATTTCATTGCCATATGTACCTGGTTTGAGTAAGAAACTTTCATGTAATTTGCCTAAATTTAACAGATACATGTTTCCAATCATTGATGCCAATGGGTAGTTTTTTTTGTTTTTTTTTTATTCTGGGAAGGATTTAACCCGGGGAAATTTAGTAAATGGGGTGTATAAAATTCCGTGTTCTTGTGGGAAGTTCTATATTGGTAGGACTCACCAACAATTTGTGGAATTGAAAATCAAAATTCAATAGAAAAAAACCCTACAATCAAGCAAGCCTCCGGAAACTTTTGTTTCAGCCTTAGCAGAACATATTTGGTTTCAACCAGATCACTTTGTAAAATTTGATGAGGCCTTAGCTATTTCAAATGATAAGGGGTACACACAATGGGCGAGAGAAGCCATAGAAATAAAAAAAACATATATTTGTTAACATTTCGATAAATAGGGGCACGGGTAATTTAAATATTGACCCAATTTATGATAATCTTCAAAAGAGTGAATCAACAGTCAATAACGGAGTTAAGATTTTAAATAATCACCAGGGGACTATTATACCTACTAGGCCAAAACGATTTGCTTCAATAATAGCCAATAAAAGGATTATTTCGCAAAAGAATAATTAAAGTAATTTCCAGTTTTTTATTAAATTTTCGACTGTGCTGGTCAAAATGGCTATCTCAAAATCTTGATTCGGTGACTTTGGGGAAAAATGAGCGTGGGAGGGGGCCAAGTTGCCCTCCAATTTTTTTGGTTACTTAAAAAGAGCAGAAGAACTTTTAATTTCCGTTCGAATGAGCCCTCTCATTATATTCTAGAACTATTGGATCAATACGATGACCCCTTGGAATAACAAAAAAAAAAAAAAAAAACACGCATCCATGATCTTTCATCTGGGAGAAAATACATAATTCTACATTTTTGCAGACAGCAGCTTGAAAACTCTACAGAAGGGTTCTCTGATTCGCTGAATATGATGCTATGATTTTAATTAAGATTATTTGACTTTTAGGGGGTGTTTCCCCCTTTTGTCAAAAATAAGGCAATTTTTTCAGGCTCGAGCTTTTGATGGGTTAGACAAAATTTGATTTAATTTATATATTTGAATTCAGCATAAAAATTTGATTCTTTTCATGTATCTACTGGTATCAAAATTCCGTTTTTTAGAGTTTCGGTTACTATTGAGCCAGGTCGCTCCTTACTTACAGTTCGTTACCACGAACTGTTTGACTATACTTAATGTAACTTATATTTTTGAAACCAGAATAATAAGCTGACTCTTTTGATATATCTATTGGTATCAAAATTCCGTTTTTAGAGTTTCGGTTACTATAGAGCCGGGTTGCTCCTTATTTACAGTTTGTTGCCACGAACTTTTTGAAAGGGAGAAAAAACACAAAATTGGCCACACGTCGAAGCTCGTGCTCTTTGTCATATAAATTGATATAGGCATAGATCCTTGAAGGGGGAGGGGCATATATGCTGATGTATTAATTGCTAAAATGTATTGTTGAATAAATTTATTTATATGTCTTTTCAGCCAACTCAATATCTAATTCACAATAACTAAAAACTACGTGAACGAAAATTCATGATCAAAACCTTTAAAGAACATCTTGAATATCAGTCCTAACAAAGATTTATTGGTTTATATAGCTGCAGAAGATTCCCAAATGTGTATTTTCTTAGAAATTTTCAAATGCAGCCAGTTGTGTGAGGTTAGCAGCAAAAATTGATCTGATAAATATTGTATTTATACGAAACATTCATTCCTGAAATATGTAGTTGAGATAAACAAATAAATTTTAAAATTTTACAATAGACAAATTATTATTCGCTTTTTCAGTATTTGCTTCGCCATTTTCAATAACTTTTCATAAATATCAAGTTTTTTTCTTATTTTTTATCACAAAAAATCTTTCTGTCTGAACTGGGTAAAGAAAAAATGTATATTCAGAATCAGGGGTGGGGTGGGGGGCAGATTTGCTGTCTTTTTCCTCTTTCTACAATGAAAATCCCGAGAAAGTAATTTTTGAGCCAAAATGCATAAAAGGTATTTTTCAAAATGTAAGGGTGGTGGAGGACAAAAAGTCTGGAGGGATGATTTTTCAGTCGTTCTACTGGTTAATTTAAACTTAAACTTAAAGAATGAGAGGCGGAGGGTAAGGTAAGAAGGAAAGAAAAATCAAGGGAGATAAAGATCTTGGCAGTTCGTCTTTTGGGGGACTGTATTAGTTTTAGTGATAAACCTATTTTTTATTACCATTTTTTAAAATTTTGAATGTTGGTCAGTTACGGGATCGTCAGTTATTAACACTAATTTACCAATGTTTGAATGGTGTTTCGCCGGCTTGTTTTATGAATATATTTTCTACTAACTCTTATTATCATTCTTACCATACAAGGAATGCGGATAAGCTAGTACATAGGAAGAGAAATACAGTAAGGTCAGCTCGTGTGTTTCGTCACGTGAGTGCAACCCTCTGGAATAGCCTCCCAGACATCAGTTTCTTCATTTAAATCACAGGTCAAAAAGTTACTACTTGGTCGAGATACAGGGTGAAAGCGGTTCCCTTGTGAGTGTTAGGTTTCTTCTTCATTTTTTTGGTTTCTTATATTTATTTATATGTTATTGAATATGATAATTAATTTATTTATTAATTGAACCATAACGCACATGTTATTTGGCCATCTATTACTGGCTATGCTTGTTTAACTGATTTGTTGTTTTGCGAAATGATTAATAATAAAGGAAATCGGTCATTCATTAACTTCACACTATTGCATAAACTGTGATAAATTATTTGGGTGTGCTCCACCTAGTAATGTACCGTCATTTTTACCGCTGTAATATATATCATAATCGGCAGCCTTCAGTTTGTTAATCGACAATACTTTTTTCTATCTCAAAATTGACTACTGCATAAATATCTTTTGGAACATCCCATAAACTTTTTGTGCAACTTGCTCAAAAAATTCAAAAGGATAAATAGAATTTGTGTTTTATCAAAAGATATCCTCAGAAAGAGCTTAAATAAAACAGCTAATCTTTCCCCTAAAATCCCAAGTCCAAGAGAATAAAATAGTTCATGAAGACTCACAAAATAACACATGTTTCTTATCTAAAACTTAGCAGATGCAATAATGAAATAGAATTATTGTTTTACTCAGTAATATTCTCAAAAAAGCTTACATAAAAAACAGCTGATTTTACTCCTGAAATTTTAAGTTCAATTAGAGGAGGGTGGTCTATGAACTAATGAAGTCCCGCAGAATAACATTTTTTTTTAATATCGCATAATTCTTTCAAAAAAATCCACCATTTATGAAGACAATCCTCATAAAATTGGATAAATGATTATAGATATTTTAAAATCTATTAATAATTAAGAATATTAGACAACGCATTTATAATTTTGAATAGCTGACATGGCTAATATTTCCATATTACCAATAAATAAGTTTCTGAAAGGGTGGAAGACGACGATTGAAAATATTTTATTCAAAAAAATTAGCATGCATTAGTTTCATTTTTGAACAATTGAACTAGAATCAATAGTCACAAATATGGAATTCTCCCTTGAATTCAGTTATTCAAAAGGTACTTGTCAGGTTATTTTTTACTAGCAGCATCACTCGAGGCTACTAAAATGCCATTTCCGAATGCTTTTGACATCCACGTTAATATTTTAAAAGAATCATAATTTGGTCTGCTCCAAAGTCTGAGAATTATATCTGGCCCCCTGTACTTCAGTAATGGTGTGACTCTTAGTCTTCAAAAAACGATTAAATTTCTATTAATAGTATTCAATTTAATTGAAATCCAATAGCTGGCTAAAGCTTTCAAAGTATTTCTTCTCCTTCTGTTATGAGCTTTTTAGGCAATACTATCTAGCCCTTCATATTCCTTCTTTAATCTGGTATTTCTTTGGTTAATTTCAGAACAATTTGTGCTTCTCCTTGGAAAAAAAGGGTCAGAACGAAAATTTGTGGGAAGGTCTATTTCTAACATGACAGATTATTAGTAGTTTCTACAACAGCCAAATGCCATCTATATTAAATTCACGATTAATTGAAAATGATGCAAAATTAAACTCCGCCATTGACGTAGGAACATTTGGGAGTAGTTTTTACTTTTTAATTTGTAGGAGTCTGTTTACCTGACTGTAATTTTAAACCAGGTTAGTCATATTTTTACTGGTTCAACATGGTAAAGAAGCGTAGTAGCAACTTTTCAGAAGCTCGGAAATCATTTGTCATAGCCTAGGCTACTTACAGGCCTAGGAGTTTAGGAGCATTATTGCCTAAGTCATGACTTGGCCTTACAGGCCTAGGCTAGAATAAAAATCGGGGTAAAATTCTACTTTAGCTACTTTTGGCTATCTTAGAAAGGGGTTAGGTTAGGAAAATGAAACTTTCAGGGATGGGTCTACAGGCTAAATCATGTCCTGGGAAGGTATTTTGAAGTATCTACCTCCACTCCTTCTACCTCTAGAGGGTCCTGACCTTTGATGACCTTTAAAAATCTGTGAGTTATAGAAGTGAAACCTTGCAAAACAGATCTTCTGCTTAAATGAAGCATAACAAAATTGTTTTCAGCTTCACAACTTTGCCCAGTCCCAATTTATAAGGTTTTAAAGATATGCTAATACATTTTGTAAATTCTGGAAATAAAACCTTGATATGGCTTAAAATTCTGCTCAAATAACTGAAATTGCATTTTCAGAGAAAAAGCCAGAGAAAAAGAAACTGATAACAGATAATTAAGGTAAAATGTTGTTTTGTCAAAATTTCAATGGGTAGGCTATAGACCTGTCATGTAGGCAAATTTCAGGACCCTCGAGAGGGAGAAGGAGTGGAGGTAGGTACTTCAACATACCTTCCCATGACAGTCTTTGGCCTGTAGACCTATACCTGATAGTTTCATTTTCCTAACCTAAACCCATTCCAAAATAGCCAACAGTAGCTAAAGTAGCTAAAGTAGAATTTTATCGTATAGGCCTAATTGGTTTGGGGATGCCATTCTAGGTAGGCCTATATCTTTGCACATTAGGGGGTGAGGGTATATATTCTATGAATATACACATCCCAAGAAATTCATGAATTTCTTAGAAAAACAAGGAGAAGAGTGAAGATAAAGGCTCTCCCCCTGCATAATGTGTTAACTAGGATTATTCTGCATATTATGGAGTAAAAATAGTTTTCTTATCATGTTTCCTTATGTCCAGCTGGACAACTAGGCTTAATAGGCCTACTGGTTGGCCAAGGTAAAATTCTACTTTAGCTACTTTTGGCTATCTTGGAATGGGTTTAGGTTAGGAAAATGAAACTTTCAGGTATGGGTCTACAGGCCGAAGAATGTCCTGGGAAGGTATTTTGGAGTACCTACCTCCACTCCTTCTCCCTCTAGAGGGTCCTGAAATTTTCCTACATGACAGGTCTATATATACCCATTGAAATTTTGACAAAACAACATTTTACCTTAATTTTCAGTTATCAGTTTCTTTTCTCTGGCTTTTGCTATGAAAATGCAATTTCAGTTATTTGAGCAGAATTTTAAGCCATATCAATGTTTTATTTCCAGAATTTAAAAAATGTATTTGCATATCTTTGAAACCTTATAAATTGGGATTGAGCAAAGTTGTGAAGCTGAAAACAATTTTGTTATACTTAATTTAAGCAGAAGATCTATTTTACAAGATTTCACTTTTATAACTCAAAGATTTTTAAAGGTCATCAAAGATCAGGCCCCTCTACAGGGAGAAGGAGTGGAGATAGGTACTTCAAAATACCTTCCCAGGACATACTTTAGCCTGTAGACCCATCCCTGAAAGTTTCATTTTCCTAACCTAAGCCCTTTTTCAAGATAGTCAAAAGTAGCTAAAGTAGCATTGGTAAAGTTCTATCAAATCATATTATTGAGTTAGGAATAAAGTGAATACACCACTTAATACCTTTTTTTAAGCTGATTACGAATATAATAATCATTTCTATCAGAAATGAGTTTCAGCCCCCCCCCCCCTTTGACTGTCAATTCAGGGTTAGGTATAGGCTAGCCGATATAGTGGGGAGGGGGGCTGAAATTCATTTCCAATTGAAATGCTTATTATATTCGTAATCAGCATAAAAAAAGGCATCAAATGGTGTAGGCCTATTCACTTTATTCCTAACTCAATAATATGATTTTGTAGAACTTTACCAATCAAACAGAAAAGAAAGAAACATACCATTATATTCTTTAGCCTATTCAATGTTCTTTCAAATAGCAATTAGCCTACTGTTGCAACTCTATTTGGTAAAATTCTACTTTGACAACTTTTGGCTATCTTGGAAAGGAAGGTAAAGTTCTATGAAATCATATCATTGAGTTAGGACAAAAGTGAATAGGCCTACACCATTCAATGCCTTTATTAATGCTGATTACAAATATAATAATCATTTCTATCAGAAATGAATTTCAGCCCTCCCCCCTATGCTATATATGCCAATTCTGGGTTTGGTTAGGTATATATAGGGGGGGCTGAAATTCATTTCCGATAGAAAATGATTATTATATTTGTTATCAGCATAAAAAAGGGCATCAAATGGTGTATTCACTTTATTTCTAACTCAATAATATGATTTCATAGAACTTTACCAACAGGTTAGGTTAGGAAAATGGGTAAAATTCTACTTTAGCTTCTTTTGGCTATCTTGAAAAAGGGTTAGGTTAGGAAAATGAACTTTCAGGGATAAGTCTACAGGCTGAAGTATGTCCTGGAAGGTATTTTGAAGTACCTAACTCCACTCCTTCTCCCTCTAGAGGATCCTGAAATTTGCCTACATGACAGTTCTCAAAATGTAATTCCTGTTATTTAAGTAGAATTTTAAGCCATATGAATGTTTTTTTTTCAAAATTTAGGAAATGTATTTTCATATCTTTAAAACCTTATAAATTGGGACTGAGCAAAGTTGTGAAGCTGAAAACAATTTTGCTGTGCTTCATTTAAGCAGAAGATCTATTTTGCAAGGTTTCACTTTTATAACACACAGATTTTTAAAGGTCATGAAAGGTCAGGACCCTCAAGAGAGAGAAGGAGTGGAGGTAGGTACTTCAAAATACCTTCACAGGACATATTTCAGCCTGTAGACCTATCCCTGAAAGTTTCATTTTCCGGTAAAATTCTACTTTGACAACTTTTGGCTATCTTGGAAAGGAAGGTAAAGTTCTATGAAATCATATCATTGAGTTAGGACAAAAGTGAATAGGCCTACACCATTCAATGCCTTTATTAATGCTGATTACAAATATAATAATCATTTCTATCAGAAATGAATTTCAGCCCGCCCCCCTATGCTATATATGCCAATTCTGGGTTAGGTTAGGGATATATAGGGGGGGGGCTGAAATTCATTTCCGATAGAAAATGATTATTATATTTGTTATCAGCATAAAAAAGGGCATCAAATGGTGTATTCACTTTATTTCTAACTCAATAATATGATTTCATAGAACTTTACCAACAGGTTAGGTTAGGAAAATGAAACTTTGAGGGATAGGTCTACAGGCTGGAATATGTCCTGTGAAGGTATTTTGAAGTACCTACCTCCACTCCTTCTCTCTCTTGAGGGTCCTGACCTTTCATGACCTTTAAAAATCTGTGTGTTATAAAAGTGAAACCTTGCAAAATAGATCTTCTGCTTAAATGAAGCACAGCAAAATTGTTTTCAGCTTCACAACTTTGCTCAGTCCCAATTTATAAGGTTTTAAAGATATGAAAATACATTTCCTAAATATGCCTCATTTTTAAAAACTGTCTAGTGAGAAACAATTACCATTTACAGACAATAGAATGTTATTTTGAAACAAGTTTGTTGGAATTTTTAAAAAGAGTTGAAAACCTCCTGAAAATGACATCACAGCAAAACTGACATCATTTTTGAGGGGTTTCATGTTTATGCAAAGGAAAATAATAATTACTATTCCTGAATCAGCTACAAATGACAAATTCTTCTAAGTAGGCCTACTTACCTCCACTCCTTCCCACTTTAGAGGGCACTGACCTTTGATGACCATTAAAAATCTTTGTGTTATAAAATTGAAACCTTGCAAAGTAGATCTTTTGTTTAAATGAAGTACATAAAAACTGTTTTCAGCTTAATAAATTTGCTCAATGCCTATTTATGAGGTTTCAAAGATCTGCAAATACATTTCCTAAAGGGCTGGGCACACATAGCTGATTTTGGGAACTGATTTCCAAATCAGTATCAATTTTAAAAGAAATTGGCATTGATTTGAACTTGTAAAATTTTCTAGTTTTTGGCACCAATTTACAAATCAGCACTGATTTTCATCATGATTATCACAAAAAAAAATGGATACAAATAAATAGTCAGCCAGAGATGTCTGTGGTGAAAGACCCTGCTACTGAGCTGAGAACTAAGCTGAGATAAATCATGCAACTATTTATAAATTTCCAGTTGACTATTTGTGTCCATGATTTTTTGTTTTGAAAATATCACACAATAATTTTTTCTTACTGCTATCATTTGTCCACTGATGCTGAAATCAGCTACATGTGATGAGCTCTTAAAACCAGAGAAAAAGACTTTACAACCCTGATATTTAAAATGGCATTTATAATTTTTAATGACTCCAAAGTAAACATAACAATACTCTAGAATAACAGACACCAAAAAAAGGGAGTAAAAAAATCATAAGATATGTTTGAAAGTTGAACAGATTTGGGAAAAATTCTAGTTTAGAGGCATTCTTGGAAAGTAGTGAATGAAACTATCAAGAGTGCACCCATAGCATAAATGAACTCCTGGGAAAGTATTTTAAATATCTACCCTCACCCCTTCTAAAGGATATCAACTTTTGAAAATCCCTTTTTATAATCTGCATGTTATAAAAATAAATCTTCTGCTTAAATGAGGCACAGGGAAAGTCTTTGTGTCTCATACCATTGCTTAATCCTAACTTATAAGGTTTTAAAGGCCTATTAATCTTTTTATCTAGGGGAAAAGACATTGGCCAACATATACAATATTTCATAACTGACATTGAGACAAGGTGATTCCTTTTTTTATTTTCTTTAAATATACTTATCAATTCACTTTTAAATGTACTGTCCACACCCCCTCTGATGGTCCCATGTAGTGCTTATAATGTATTTCTCTATTACAACAGTTTAGTCATATATTATAGCTCCTACATTAAACTGGTTATCTTCTTTGTCTGTAATTTATCTCTATGTGTGATTGAGTACAGTTTACCAAATGTTATTTAAAATGATGTTAAAAAGTGTATAGTAATGGAAAGTAACATGCCTTATTAATGTAAACATCCTGCATTTCATTGTTTTCTTTTAGGTTTTAGATATTCTTTGGGCTATATATGGGACCATCAGGGGGGGGGGGGGAGAAAAGTTGGCATTTGTGAGTGAATTGATTATTATTATATTTGGAAAGAGCATAAAAGAGTAGTGTGTTCATCTTGTCTGTATGTCAGTTATGGGATCATATATTTAGCAACTCATGGTGTAGATTAATATTCTACTGAAAAATAGGAATTGCATTTAGAAGACTTCTGCCAATGGTAATAAGGAGCCTACATTTTTTCATCAGAATTTTCACCTTTCATGTATGCAATATTCTAAGCTCTAGAAATAAGAAAAGGGTGAGCATATTAGCTTGGAAATACCTTCCCAGGGGATATTTTAGGCCCTGGATTCATTCTAGAAAGTATCATTCTCCAAATTCAACTACTCAAGTCTGCTTTTTACAAATCAGTAGCCTATCAAAGCAATTAATTGTTAATTTCCATATGAATTTTGGTTGTTTTGTGCTAGATTTATAAATAATTTTTTTTGGATTTTTATTACCTTAAATTGCACTTGCTAGCAATAGGATGATTCTGTACTTTCTGTACAGTCAGTGAAGAGAGTGTGCTGACTGATCATGTGAGTCCCAAACTATTTGCCAGGGCTTGTTGCACCATTCCTTGTCAATTTGTTTTTCTAAATTTCTCAATACTGGCAGAAAAGACTGTATCCTGGTCTAACAAGTTCCATAGACTCACCACCCAATTAGAAAAGATTTTGCTATGCAACCTTTAGTTGGAACTTCTTGAAAGGTTTTGATCATGTCCTCTTGTTCTTGAAGAATTATCTGGTTGAAAGGATAAGCTTTTCATGTTTGAGAAGCTTGAATGTCATAATCATATCTCCTCTCTTTTAGTGATAAGCTAGTTTGAGTAAATTCAACTTATCTAGCTGAGAGAGGTAAAATATATAGAGATCTCTGATGCTTTTAGTTGTATGCCTCTGAACTGAGTCTAGGGTTTCTTGGTCTGATTTATTAATTGGGTTGGCAATGCACATACCAAACTCTTGCTTAGGCCAAATTAGACCTTTAAAAAGAATAGAAACAAATGAGTGGGAATGACCACTGAAATTTCTCTTAATTATACCAAGAGCCTGACTAGCTTTTGCAGCAGCAGTCTGAACATGTAAATTAAACTAACTCTTTGCCTGCTCATATACCCAGGTCCCATTTGGCATGATTATTGACAATGGACATTTTTGGAGAGCCTTGATTTGGAACTGAACCAATTACTTTCAAATTGTCTGTATAAAGTAATGTTTCTGACAATAATAATTATGACTGTGTTGTGTGTGTGTTTTGTTTAATGGGCTAGTGTTCACAAAAGTTTTTAGCCTGCATACTTACTACAGAAAATTAATTATTTATTAATATTTTTTGCATCTGGATGTTTTGAATAAAGCCATATTTCCATTTAGGAATGCAATAGAAGTAAAAAAAAACAACACATGCAAAACTTGCAGTGTCCTATAAAATTCTGCAAAGATGGTGCCATTTTGCAGGTATATGCAAACATCACATTTCTTGTCTATTTTGAAACTGGTGAGAATCTAGTATTAGCCTGTTTACTAAAGTAAAATCTCTACTAGATAGGGGACTTCAGGAGGAAAAGGATAAAATTGTTTGCCTGTTGCCTTGAAATCCCATGATTATTTACTTGTATTTGTTTATTCATGTGTATAAATATTTTTACTGTTATTTGACATGTTGTAAATTCTGAGCAGTCTTCTTTCTACATTCCAGAGTAAATAAATTGCTAATCAAGTTGCTTTGTTTGCATTAAAGACCACAAAAACATTTATTCCTTTTAAATACCAACATTGATGAAAAATCTAAACTTATAGCTTAGGGGAGATGTGTGCTTACTGGGTTTTTACTGAGGAGCATCATATGATCATTCCCAAATCCTCCCTGAACTATCAAGAATTTAGAAAGGTTCAGGTTTGCCCATATTTATGGAGTATATTTCCTGGGGGGGGGGAACTAGAGGACAATGTAATTATGTAGACAAAATATTTGTACAACACATGTTTCAGTGATTATAACATGTCCCCCTTTCTCCAAAAATTGCCTATGAAGGCTCTGTTTTAAATTCACTATTTTTATGAGTTGGGGCAGTATGGATGATATTGCTGGCATAGGCACATTTTATAGACATTCAAACTATCTGATTAGAATTTCTATCTTGGAATTTTAATTCAATGCCATATGAAGCTGCAGGGTGTCCTATGGGTACAAAGGCTTTTGCAAGAGTTTTTGGCCCTCCAGTTGGTTTCAGCCTCTAAGAATGACACCAAAACCTTGAATTTATGTTAAAGGAACTGTTGTGGCTTGCAATTTTTACAAAAAAGGATTGATTTTGAACTCAATAAAATGTTTAGCTAAAGCTGGTGGTCAGATAAAAGCCCATAAGGACAGTACAAAGGAAGAGCTAATTAATGAGCTATACAACTGCTATGGTATTTTTGGAGAAAATTATTAGAGACAAGATGGTGTTCTGCATGTTTGACCCTTCAGAGGTCCCTGAAGCCAGTTTTAAGGCACATGCAGATTTATCATGCCAGCTGCTAAAAACCAAATACAAGTTGGAAGAAGCACTGAACATAAAATTTGAAACGCCAACAAACTCACCCATGAAAGGTGGTGTAGGTGCAAACAAGAAGATAGCAAACATTTCTGAGAAAAGACTTTTCTCTGTTGTTGTGGTTAATCCACCTGAAGTATCAAATCTCATGAAGAAGTGTGGCAAATCTTGTGAGAAGTGTGGCATTAGCAATACTGATTTTTGTGTCAAGTCATCAAAAAGTTGTTGGCTGATCAAGTATCCAACTGAGTTTCAGCTGAAAACAATGCAAAAAAAACTGAAGAGTAACACTGCAACAACAAAAGTGACTGAGCCCATCTTCATCAGCATTGTGAAAGGGATGCCTAGTTGTGCAGTAGAAAAAGACTTAAAAACTGCCTCACCAGAATGCACAAGAGCTATCCATATTGGAAGCTCATCAACTTTCAAAATGTATTTTCCAACAGAAAGTGTCCTTTCATCTGCAATGCAACATGATATTTGGATTGAATATGATTTCTTTTGGATAGTGAAATTCCTGTTTATTCTGAAACGCTACTACAATTGCCAACATAATGGACTCGTAGCTTCCAAATGCAAAAGCAAAGTGTGCTAGATGTTTTGGAGGACATACATCTAGTCTTGAGCAACCATGTTCTGCCCCTATGAAATGTGCAAATTGTGGAAGTAAGAGACATCCCTCTTATAGCATCAAGTGTAAAAAATTAAACAAAATTTTGAAATTTCCTGGCTGACTCACCAACTCATCCGTTGTTACCCTTGCTGAAAGTTTTCTTATGCATAGTGTACGAAGAGAAGTCTTACTGTTATCAAATTGATTTGATTATTTATGGTGAAAATAAGTTTTTAGTGCTGAAGTTCCTATTTTCTTTTTATATAGTACTCTATCATTCCCCTTTTTGTAGACAGGTAAGAAACACATTATTATTAGTCAATGCTATGGCATTGACTTCAAAATGTCATGGGTGGATTTTTAATCAACTATGGTTTTCAACACAGATTTCATGTTCCAATCCAATATCTTTATTGAGAATTTTGTTTCTGCAATTAGCCCCTTTTTTAATACAATTTGAATTGTAGCATTTTTTTTAACGAGGTGGGAGGTAATGAGGGTATCTGAAGCCTCAAAAAAGGGATTTTTGGTCCCAATTTTCAAATTTCTTGTGAGAACTGTGGATCAGTTTGAGAGTGTATAAAAATACTGACTTAAAAATATGTTATCAATATCTACAATAATTGTATTACCATTCTTTTCTGTTTCCCAAAAACAATTTCTTATAATACTATTGTCAAATATTTTCACAGTTGCACCTGCAAATTGGGGTTTAGAGAAGAAATTCTGCCTTTCCTCTAATGATTGTCTGATGACCCTCCATTTCAGAAAATAGGGCTAAGTGTGCAAAATTTTCATTATTTCAGATATCTCTTCTTAATATATTTACAAGGTCTCTCTGTTATGTCTAAAATTCAGTATTTGTAATTTGGTATCCCTATTGAGGTCAAGGTGATATCTGCAAACACAAGACTATATAATGCTAGTAATGACACTGCACCTTAGGATCTTTTTCATTAATTAAATAAAAAAAACAAGTTTTTTCAACTGCAAGTAAGGAGCAATATTAAAACTGAAAAGGAACAGAAATTATTATGTATACACAGGAAGTTGCTTCCTCCTTAACACCTTGCTCTTTATGCTAAAGTTTTATGGTACTTTTCGAAAAAACTTCTTATTGTTCTAATTAAATAACCCTTGTGTGTTAGGAGTTGTTCTTAAAGAATTGGGACGATGTTCAAACTTTAGCGTAAAGAGTGAGGTCTTAGAAGAGGGCATCCCTCTTTATATACGTAATAATTGCTGTTCGTTTTAAGTTTTAATATTGCTTCATACTTTCAGTTAAAAAAACTTGTTTTTTTTATTTAATTTCTGATCTTTTTTTAATAATGCCAGGAAATCTGGCCCCACCTCCATGGAGAAATTCCTGTCCCCACCAAGATATCCTCTAAACAATTCAATTCTGGGAAAAATTTACCCCAGACAATTACCCTTAACAATTCCAAGCATAAAATTGAGACAGAAGAGAGAAAGCAAGACATGTAAAAAGAATTTTGTTTGGGAATTCTGGACAATTCTCCCCACTGTGTAATTTCCCCTGACAAGTTCACCCCCCGAAAACCTCCGTCCCCATGGAACATTCCCCCTTGGAAAAAGTCCTAGCAGAAAATCCCCCCCCCCCCACCCAAAAATGTATGCATACTTCCTAATAAAAAATAATATGTGTAAACAACAGGCAAATTTTATAACTTAGACCTTTCCTCCGGGGCTGTGGGGAAGGGGGGGCATGTTATATCCAAAGGCGTAGTTATTGGGCCTTTCAATTGTGATGAACTTAATGGCTATCTCAAAATTTTGATCTGATGATTTTGGGAAAAAGGGACAGAAGAGGGGGCCTAGTTGTCTTCCAATTTTTTGGTCACTTAAAAAGGGCACTAGAACTTTTAATTTCCATTCAAATGAGCCCTCTCACAATACTCTTGAACCACCAGATCAACACAATCACCCCTGAAAAAAAAAAACAAATAAACATGCAACTGTAATCTTTCTTCTGGCAAAAAAAAGAAAAAAATTACGTTTTTGCAGATAGGAGTTTGAAACCTCTACAGTAGGGTTTTATATACGCTGAATCTGATGTTGTGATTTTCATTTCAAAAGCCACTTTCCATGATCTTGGGAATTTGTGCTGAGTCCATATATGGTAATAAATATGCAATAGTACAGACTTGAATTTGATGGTGCTTCTATAACCAGTTCTATATAAATATTATTATGTCCAAGAGCTAGAATTTTCAAGGGAAAATTTATGCAAGCATGATTTTGGCAAAATGCAATCACTCCTACTATGTCTTTTTTATACTGCTCTGCAAAAAAAATCTGCGAGTTCATTTTCATTTACAGTATTCCTGTTTTTGATATTGATGTATATTTTCTGTCATCAATGGGTTTATTATAACCATTTAGTTTGCTAATAATTGATGAATGTTACTGGAAGTAGTTCAGAAATCATCCTGGGAGCTAAACCATGTGATTCATTCCAGGATTAAATAAAAGAAAAAGACAAGTTTTTTCAACTGAAAGTTATTGTTTGATTTCTGATCGTTTTTTAAAATAACGCCAGGCTATCTGGCCCCATCTCTACAGAGAAATCTCCCTCCCCACACAAATATCCTCTAGTCTAGATTGAGATGGAAAGGAGAAGGCAATACATATAAAAAGAATTTTGTATAGGTTTTCTGGCAAATTCAACCAGTGTATAGTTTCACCTGACAAGTTCAGCCCCTGAAAGCTTCCCTCCCCATGGAAAATTCCCCTGTGGAAAAACCCTTAGCAGAAAATTCGGCCTCACCCCACCCAAAAATGTATGCATACTTCCCAGTAACAAACACTATGCATAAACAATGTGCAAATTTTATAACTTAAAGACCTTTCCCCTGAGGCTGGGGGGGGGGTCAAGTTATATTCAAACGCATAGTTATTGGGCCTCTCAACTATGATGAACAAAACGGCTATCTCAAAATTTTGATTGGATGATTTTTGGAAAAAAGGGGCAGTGAGGGTGCCTGGTGTCCCTCCATTATTTTTGGTCACTTAAAAGGGCCACTAGAACTTCTAATTTCCGTTCGAATGAGCCCTCTCACTATGTTGTAGGACAATGGGTTGATATAATCACCCCTGGAAAAAAAAACCCCACATCTGTGATCTTTCTTCTAGCAAAAAATACAAAGTTATGTATTTTTGCAGATAGGAACTTGAAACCTCTACAGTAGGGTTATCTGATACGCTGAATCTGATGGTGTGATTTTCATTAAGATTCTATGACTTAGGGGATAGGTTGAGTGGTCTATACTGAGCCGGATTTTGAAAAAAAATATTTTCTTGCTACCCAATGGGTGTTTTGCTACTTCTCTTGCATCATAACATAGCACATAACAAGTAGTTTTTTTTTATAATTTTGGCAGATTTTAATACTGGCTACATTTAGGGAAAAATCTCAGTGGATCACTATGTACCGCCTGGCCCAGTATGGACCACGGGTGGTGCATAGTGAGCTATCCTATGGTACATACTGGGCCACATGAAGACTGTCACATTAAAATCATTTGTTTATTGTGTTAAAACGGTACAAGGCAAGCAAAACTTCTAAAAAATGAAACAGATGACAGTCATTTGTTCATAATATTAAAGCTCTAGAAGAGTAAGCACACTAAAATGGTATGCAATAAAAAAAGCATTTGGCAAGAAATGGAAACTACAGATGTTTACCAATCCTCGAAAGTAAAGAAAGAAGATGCCCTTGAAGCTGTCCCTTTTGCTGGGATTGAGTTTAAAATCTTCAGAATATCTTCACAAGGATACACAATGGCGTGTTTTTTTGGGCCACTTCCACCTATTCCCTTCCGTCATGGTCAGCACACAAACTTGGGCAGAGTCTTTGTTCTTTACCTGAACCACTCCAGGGAAGTATTTGCCTTCATAAAAAATTTTCTCAAAATTGCCAACTATAATTGTGTCGAACAGTCCGTCCTCTGGACATAGCTTGTCTTCTTCCTCCTGTCCAATGTGAAGCAATGAATCATCATGGAGTGAAAGGCTTCCGTCACTATCCTCGTCAAACTGTAAAACCTGCTTTGCTGCTTTCTTTTGCACTCCTCTTGGCTTTAGCTTTGGAGCTTTCCCCTTTCTGATAGATCTTGCAACTTCCTTGTTGCTTTACCGGCATATCAGTCAAGATTTTGGATGAGTCTTGTTTCCTACCTTGGGAAGACTGCTTCCTAAGAGCAGCTTTAACAAAAGGCCTCACCTGTTCTGGACTGATGGCGATGGAAGATGAGGGTATGTGCGCCTGTCTTACATTGTTGGTCATGCTTGTTCTTCAAAGTTGAGGGCTGGTACTTGCACCTGTGCTGTTAACCTCTGGGCGAAAGTCCACGGCCTCCGTGTCATGATTCGCGATACTGCTTGATCTGTTCTCCTCACTTTTGGGTCTATCTGTGACATGAGCACAGGAAATCTTGTTCTGTAAATATGCCTGGGTTGTAAGGCCAAATGCCTGATCTAACAAACCCACTCTGTATGTTGGAAGGGGTAAATGCAAGTGGAAAAGCTGAATCAACTAGTCCAGCAATATCGTAGATCGAGACGGTTTTTCCCTGATTGCTCAAAAAACAATTATCCATTGTCCTGTTATACTGGGCACGCCATTCTTCTTGCCAAATTCCAGTGCATTTACTGAGATCTGAGATTCGGGATTGTCTAGTATGAGCAGTTTTTTCTGCTCAGTTGAAGCATGTGACTGTTTGGTGTAATGTTGCAAGTAGTCACAAAATAGTTCTTGGGATACCCATCCAGATGGGTTTGCTCCTCCTGCCAATCCAGCAGGGCTTTTATTCAGCATATGTGGCTGAAATTTCTTTCTGGGAAAGATCAAGTAAAGAGGCATGAAATGTCCAGTTGCAGCAACTGTTCTGATCACTGTCACTAGAGTTCCTCTTTCTACTGAAGTGGCTTTACCTACTATTTCTCTTTCTTTCTCGGCAAGGACCTTTGGGGGCTTGTGAACTGTCGTCACACCTGTTTCGTCCATGTTGTTAATATCAGCTGCATCAAAGCAGTTTTTTTTCAAGCACAGTGCGCAAGTTGTTGAAAAACTGCATCACATTGTGAGGATTGAAGCTGGTTGCTCGACTGAAGCTGGTTGCTTCTGGTTTCCTTAGTGATAAAGTAGGATTCCGAGATTTGAAACCCCACATTCGTTCTTGACCCGCTTTTTCGTGGTCAACCCATGCCTGAGGCATTTTTTTGTTATTTGCTAATGCAAACTGATATGCCAGTTCCCTGGGCTCTATTTCAGTAAGCCCGTAACACATATTCGAAGCAGTGATAGTAAGTGACCAAAGCAGCTTCATCATTGGGAGAAAACACAGTGACGAATCCATGCTTTCTGGCGAGACTGGCTGAGACCTTCTGGTCATTACTGAAATTCTTGTATTCGTTGTACTGCTGCTGAAGCGTTGCTCTGGGAATACCAAACATACTTCCAGCCTTTCGGTCGTTGAGACCTTCACATACCTTATTCAAAGCTAGTCTAGTATTCTCTTTGGATTCAGCCTGAAGTTCCGTGGCATTCTGCCTGTACTGTTCTATCTGGCCCCTTGGGACTCTTGGCATTTTGAGACTTCTTTCTGGTTTTAGATCAGTTCCTAGAACAAAAGTACTTTGATTAGGAAATCAGTTTCTAGAACGAACTTGAGCAAAAATCCTAAGGTACATAGTGAGCCATTGACCCAGTATGTACTGCTTCTGAGTGGCTCAGTATGTACCACAGGCCATCTGCTCTTTAAAAGTGAAACTGCCTGAAGCTGGTTGTAAGAATAGGTAAAAAATGGCACTGCTTATTCTCTCTGATAAATAAGGATTCAAACGAGGTAAAAAAACAACCTTCTACGATAAACCATAGCAGAGAAAGATGAAGAAGACCATACAAGAAATATTTTTCCTAGGGTATAACAAAAAGGTTAAAGAGAGCTGGTGAAAAACGAAGATAGAAACATACCTTCAAAAGTGGGCAAAAAAGTCGGCCATCTTGTAATCTATGTCACATGGCTTGGGGGTTCTTTTTCAACTCAGTAGATGACAGTTAAGCTTAGTGGCTTATTATGTAACTAGGCTCAGTAATTACCACTTACCCCTACTTCCTTCTTTTTTTTTTTTTTAAATCAGGCAAACTTTCTCAGGCTCATAGCCTTTGATAGGTAAAATTAAACTCAATGAAACTTATATAATTGAAATAAGCATAATAAGCCGATTCTCTTGATATATCTATGGGTATAAAAATTCCGTTTTTAAAAGTTTCGGTTACTATTGAGCTGGATTGCTTTGATTTTCCCTAATGGTGCCAGCACAGAAATTGGTCTGTAAAACTTTGGATCATATGATAGATGGTTTGGTTTGAGGCTTTTCTCTGATGGGGCGAGATTCAAGTCAGCCAGAAGCAATTTAGTGTTATTCCAGGGGGTTGTAATGCTTCTAGTAAAAAATCTTTGTTTTTTTCTGCTATTTAAGTTAAGGGCCCTTAGTCTAAATGTAGACTTTGCACTTTTGCTTAAAATAGAAATGTTTTCATTGATAATATCGCTTTATGATTGCTGCAAATTTGAGGTCTCCTTTGCAATTGACACATTGTGGCTCAGTGCTGCACAATGGGTGTGGGTTTTTTTTTAGACAGGTGTTATATGGAACTTTTCTGTTCTCATTTCTCTTAAATCTTTCTCTACGACATCCTCCTACCTCAACCATGGATGACCTGCTTTCCGTTTAGCCCTAGATGGTTGGCTGAAAAAGTATAGCTCAATAATATATTCTTTTTTACTTATTTTTTGAAGATATTTGGGGTACACAGTGTATCTTTGAAGCATCTAACACAATACTAGACAAATCTTGAGCCCCTCTTCTGACTTTAGAGATTTATACGATTTTATATGTGTCAAAGGCAACCCATGTACCACGAGTGAATAATTTGACACAAAAAATGGTGAATTAAAAAAAAATTCAAGGTATCCAGATCTTCAAACTTCTAATAATGCCTCATCTGTGATAAAATAATTTTTATCCGTGACAACTTGTTATCACTTGCCTTAAATGAATTGTTTAAATTTACATCTAAACCTTTAAGGAGGTCCTAGACTGTCAATCATTTTGATCAAAAGCTTCCGTCAATCGATTGACGCAAGCATGAATGACCGTCTAGGAACCTATTTGACGCTTGAGTCAAGTATTGACGGTGATTGATAGAAAGTTTAAATGGCTCAGTCGTTTTGACCAAAAGCAGTGTGTTAGATTAGCTTTGGTTGAGATTGAAGGGTCGATTGATGGTTGATTGAAGCATATGTCAATCAATAGACACAAATTTTTGATCAAAATGATTGGCTGTCTAAGGCCTTCTTTAAAGGGTTTGATTAAAATCCCGTCCACATTTTTGAAAAAAACAAATTGGCCCTCTTTTAGATTAAGTTTGGAACCCCTGGCTGTGTGTTCTTGTGATAAAATATAGAGTGAACTGTATAAACAATTAAATACATACAGAGAATATGCTTGTTGTTTTGGTTATCATATCAGTTCTTTTCATTCATCCGTTAAAATAATGCGAACGCCTAGTCAACTCACTCGTAGTATTTACTGGCATTCTCTTTATAAATATTGCTTTTCCTGTCACAACCTCTTTGGTGCCTTGGCATTTCCCCAATTATCTTGACTGGAATTCAAGTTAGTATCAAAATTGTGATATAGAAATGGGATGTTTTAATGCTTTTCAATATTCCAATAATGGTGGAACTGAGAGTAAGCTAATATTTAAAAAAAAAATGTCATGGCAAGTTGTATTTGTGCAATAAAGGGATATGTGTATGATATTTGATAGTTATGTCTTAGTATATTTGCCTTTGAAAAGTATAGTTAATTAACACTGCTTTAAAGTGTATTGAAACCATAAGAATGAAAAGTGGTGGTAGTGTTAAAAAAAAAACATGTGCCATCTAGTGTTTGGCAATTTTGTTCCTTTTTTAACCAAGCATAAGCTATTGGATGCTTGTCTTCCATATACTTTAAAATATAGATAAGGGCAAAGAAAACAGACTCGCATCAGGACTAGGCCTATCAGATTAAAATCAACTAGCATAATTAACCTTTTTTCTGAATTTTTTCGAAATTCTTCGAAGGTAACCAAGGCCCACTTTGTGCACACTTGACGTTAACATAAAATAATTCTTGAAAACAACAAATGCTGATTGATTACTGAGAAATTTCAACTGCAATCCTGTAATATTGTAAATTAATAATTAAGTTTCTGTTCAAATTAAGTAATATTTCTGTTCGTTTTAAGTTTTGATGTTGCTCCTTACTGTTAATTGAAAAAACTTGTTTTTTTTATGTAATTTCGCGTCTTTTTTTAAATAATACAGGTAAACCCGGCTTCCCCTCAATATAAAACTCCTTCTACCCGCGGAAAATCCCTCTATGGAAAGTTCTTCCCTCGTAAAATACCTCCCTACTGAAAATTTTCCCCAAATAATTCCATTCTAGCTGAAAGTTACCCCCAGAAAGTTTATTGTTGACAATTCTGGGTGAAAAATCTTCTCCTCAGTGGAGAATTTTTCCCACAAATATATCAATTATCCAATGTTCTTTAAAGCTACCTGCCGTTTTAATTAAGTTGCCAGATGGTATGCCAGTTGCCAGATCGTTACCAGTTTGTATCCCTCTTCCCATGTTAAATTGATGAAGACCCAAGATTTTTAATTTTCACATTCTTCTTGCTCTTCTTTTTTTCCTTTTTTTTTGAGGGAAGGGAATTTAACATCAATGCACTATGTGACTTGAAACCTGAATTTTTAGGTACAGACAAGTATTTTTGGTTTTGTTTGAATGATATGTAGATTGTCTATGTAGGATCTATATTTGCTCCAATTATTCCACTTAAAACGGAGAACTATAAACCAAGTATTTTCGATGTGTTTTTCTCAAAATTTATTTTCAAGCAGTTGTGCATTTGGGCTCACAACTTGATTGACTTCCATCTTTGTAAGTATATACTTATAAGGGAAATGTGTTTAAAAGAAGGGTGAAATTTAATTTACACCTAAAATAGAATAAACATTTTGCTCATTGGGTACTAACTGCTTTTTCACATCCCAGTTGAAATAACTATTAAAAATACTCAAACCCCTTCTCTATGATATTCTCAACGTCCATTAGAATATAAAACCCACAAAAACTACTGGACCTTTTTTAAAATCAAGCGATGGGCTTATAATAATGAAAGTCAGTAATGTATGTTCTTTGGCACCTTTGTTTGTTTCATGTAGTTGATAAATTTCAGAACTTGACGACCCAGGTACTGAATGGATTCTCTATTTGTGAAGTCTAGACTTCACAAGGATTCTTGGTTTTTGGCATGCTATTGCTGAACATGTTTATAGTACCTTTTTGTTTGTTTCACCTTTGTTAGTTTCATGGAGTTGATTAACAGAACTTGACGACCCAGGTACTGAAGGGATTTTCTATTTATGAAGTCTAGAATTCACATGGATTCTTGATTTTTGGCGTGCCATTGCTGAACATGTTTATTGTAAGGGATGACCTACTGCATGTCACAAGAGATCATAATTTTGTATTCTACTTATTTTTCCAGTTCTACATTCATGCCTTATGTGAATAAAAAATGATCTAGTATGTAACCCTTTGGTTTGTGGCTCAGTCCATAAATATCTGTTGATTGGGGTATAATTGTCTAAATACTTTATAGAAAGTGATTTGTATAGCATTTTTTGAGAAAACAGGCTGACTAGCTTCGTTTTTGCTTCCCAAATAATACTAGCTGAAAATCTTTGCATGATTTTTGCTCAAACAAGGTGAAGCTTGCAAACCTTTTTACCAAAAAGTTTTCTTGGACGGGTGATGGGCTCACTCTGCTTCCTAACTATACTAGCTGAAATCCTTTCAGCTAGTTAGGATTTACTAGCTAGCAGGATTTCAGTTAAAACAAAATGCCGCATGTCTATCTCTTCACTAAAAGGCTTAAAGTCTAGCTACATATTGACCCCCCCCCTTTCCTAGTAAAAAGCAGGAGGCAAATCTGTCTATTGAAGTAAGCTTTGGTTGGTACCTTTATAAATAAAAGTATTTGTTCATTTATCTGGTCAGTGATTTGAAGTTAAACTTTTCAAGCTAGAAAATTGAAATGTTTCAAGAATAGGCCTAGTTCTGGAAATATGGGACTGCTATTAGGCTGTGAAAATTCCAAAAAAACAACTATGAAACAATAAACTGGATATGCGACGTCATGAAAAAACCAGTTTGTATAAACGGTATTGCATAAGGATTATCATTTATTTTATGAGTTTTTATGTATGAACGAACTTAGGGTCATTTGCAAGGGTCCAGTCACCAGTCCAGTGAAGCCAGGGCCAAACAAGCAAACTGCTGATAGTTTGTACCCTTTTATTGTAATATACATTTTATTTTTAAAGGAATTGTGCAAAAAATACTTTTTTCTGTGATTTCAGAAATTAACTTTTTCTGGAAGCACCTTAATTCTTTTAGTAGTTAATGTATTTTTCATATTTATTTTCTTACATGTTTTATGCCAGGAATGGCGGCTATACGGAAGAAGTTAGTCATAGTGGGTGATGGTGCTTGTGGTAAAACCTGCCTCCTTATTGTCTTTTCCAAAGATCAGTTCCCAGAAGTCTATGTGCCAACTGTTTTTGAAAACTATGTGGCAGACATTGAAGTTGACTCCAAACAGGTGGGATTTATTTTGAAAACTCAAATGTTATTATGTCTTTTCTTTTTAGGTCGAATGTAAACGAAAAAAGGGTACTTGTATGATATACCCCCTTCATCTCAAGTTGCTCATAGATTGATGCATTGTAAAACCGGTTTTTTCGTTAGTTTCTTTCAACTTAGCGTGAGACAAAACAAAGAGAATTGACAGAATAGATGAAAATATATAATTTGGGCTATATAATTGCACATTAGGGGGGTTGGGGGTTAATAAAACAATAAAACAGCTAATAAAAAATAAAACAATTCTGTATATCAGAATAATTGTGGCTAACAAATTAGGCATGCCGACCCGCTGTACTTTACCCCCCCCCCCCCTAATGCCTAAGTATATAGCCCAAATTTGTTTCTAGGGTATTATATTTTTATCATACTTGGGTAAATTTTATCAGGATTAACCTAACTTCGCTTCTTGAGATGCAGGGGGTATATCATACAAATACCAAAAAAATGTTTAAAGTACTATGAAGACAAATAAATATCATTTTTCTTAAACTTTTATTTTTCATGCACTATTTATTCGTTCACTATTAAGCAAACTGAATGAATTTATTCTTTCACTATTAAGCAAGTTTCTTGTTGCTTTATAATGTGAAACAAATGTACTATTAAAAAAAAACGCACAAGAGGAACGAGAACAATAACAAAAAAGGGGTAACAAAATCATAGAGTGTAAACGACACGAAATGGAAGAAAACGTGCATTGAGCTGACGAAAACGCACGCTTGCTGTGTCTTATAAAGTATTTCGTTGGTCGTTGCTCTGCAGTTCGGTTACCCTGTAAGCAAATGGATGAGTTCCGATTTTTTATTTGGCTTTTTAGGTAAACATGGTAAGAATGGCTCACGCTTATAGACTTTGAATTTGATAGCCTTTTTTCCGTCCGGCAATGATTTTTGCTATTGCTAATGAGTCATAGGTCTTGATTAGACACAATAAGTTTTTGTTCTATGAAAATTACGATGATTGCATAATATTTAATAAACAACTTTTTCAAGTTTAAACTCATCACATAAAATGACGTCATAAAAGAATTCTGTAATGGTATGCAGGGAGTAGTTAGAAATCTTGTAGCAGATCTCCCTTAAATTAACCGTGTAAAATAATTCCTAAAAATATTTGTTTTAGTTCGGATTTTATCAGGAAGCAAACACCGCAGATGTAGCTCATTCAGGATGTAGATCCTTGTTTGAATGTCTAGTGTTGGTAGAATAAATATTTATCTACCTAAAAAAAACTATGAAGAACTATGAAAACTTGAAAAGGAACCAAGTCAATTTTGTAATAGAAATTAGAAATTCCACCTGTGTGCTTGCATAATTATAATTTAATATAATTATAAAATATATCAGAATTACATTTGAAAGCTATTCAATCGTAGACAAAACACAACGTTAAAACTAAAAACTACATACACATATATGATACAAGACATGTTTTCTTATCCAATAACGAATCTATAAAATTCATGTTTCCTTTAAGACATGCGATTTTGTGATACTCCTCTTGCTTTTTCCTGAATTTTTACTGAAAGGATAAGATATTTACATCATTGAATTAGTTTCAGGCCTGTCCATTAACCGAGCCAGAATCGTGATATTACTTTGACTTGTTACTGGAGATTGATCTGAACTTGCTTAAAAATATATAATTTTTTTCATATTTTCGACGTATTTATATTTTCCAATCTGAATAAAAATGCAAAGCAGGATTCATAAACGTGGTAGCAGGATAAAGCTGAATCTCAGCCAATAAATGATAGCAAAATTGTTGTCTTACGTTGATCTATTAAAACCATAGACACTGCAGAAAAATAACATGCCCAAAACTTGCATAGGGAACAAAGAAAGAACCTGATATTCGGCAAAAAAATCTAATTGTGTTAGATATGGTTTGATCAAAACAGTTAGGTTTGCTTTTTTTAAAGATATGTGTACCCCATCTTAGAAAAAGCTTTTTCAAATTAATCTTTTTTGGCAAAATCTTAAGTACTTTCGATGAAAGATGAGCAAAATTATTAACACCAATTTCAGTTCATTGTAGAAACTGGTTGACAAATGTTGTGATTCTAGTCAAACTAAAAAGTTTGTACTTGGTTCTCATTGAATCCCATAAAAATTTGATTTATGCAAAATTTACTTCTGATTCTCACATTCAATGTGGTACGTCCCTAGAAGATGCAGTCAAAATTATTTATTTTGCAAGCCAACTGAAGTAGAAGTTGAAAAGGGTCTATTTTGATTGTACTCAAAAGCTTGTAAATTATATGGAAATATATTAAAAATGGTGACATTTGTGTGTTTTAGAACAAAAATCCTATTGCGATTGCAGAGGATTCGATTATATCTTTGTAATGAATTATTATGTTTTTTTTTCTTGATCAATCTTGTTTAACCAAGATTTTTGCCTTTATAAAACATTGAGAAGGGTTCAACCGTGTATATTAATTTATAATATAGTAGGTTTATGCAAGCTGTGGGTGCTTTTTATTATATTAATAAAAAAAAACTTTTTGCACAAAATAAGTTCAAAAAAAGGTAAAGAACTCCATTAAACCGAAAATAAACAAAAATAGAATCAAATAATCTACCAAGTATACAACTACCATAAATCAGTATCAATAAATAAATGAAACCCAAAACAAACAGAAATTAAAATAAGCCAAACTCAAAACGAGCAGAAATTAATCTGAGTAGGGTTCTAAACCCTATACTATCTAAAAGCCAGAATATAATTTGTACTTTACTAAAAAAAATGCAAATGAATTTACTGAAAGAAAATGTGCATTGTCAGTTTTAATATACATAATGCTGATATTTATTCCTTAAAATCTTAATTAATTTTGATTTCTTAAAGTTATAAAATTGAAAACATTTAAAAGATTTTTTAGTAAATTACAAATCATATTCTGGCTTTTAGAAAGCATAGGGTTTAGAACCCTACTCAGATTAATTTCTGCTCGTTTTGACTTTGACTTATACATAGGACAAAATGGCTATCTTAAAATTTCGATTGGATGTGTTTGGGGAAAAGGTGGGCGTGAGAGGGGGTTAGCTGCCCTCCAATCACTTTCGACTATTAAAAAAAAGCACTAGCCCTTTGAATTTCCAATCAAATGAATCCTTTTTGACGTTTCTACGACAAAGCTTTCAATAAAAAGCTTATATGCCCCCAGGGCATGACTTTTAACTATTGCCCTGAAGACTGCGGGAGGAGTGTCCTGCTAAAAGATATAGTTTCCAGAATTTTCCATTGCGTTGCACAAAATGGCTATTTAAAAATTTTGATTAGATGTGTTTGGGAAAATGGTGGGCGTGGAAGGGGTGTTAGTTGCCTTCCAATCACTTTCGACTATTAAAGAGGGAACTAACCATTTCCATTTCCAATTGAATGAGCCCATTTCGAAATTTCAACGACAGCAATGTTAATAAGATTCTGATATGTTCACATGGAAATACTTGTAAATCCTACTCTAGGAACTGTGGGGTGTCATCCTCAATGTTCTAATATCCAGACCTTTAAACAATACTGAACAAAATGGTCACCTTGAAATTTTTAGTGGGCGGGTTTGGGGAAAAGGTGGGTGTGCGGGGGGGGGATAGTTGCCGTCAAATCACTTTCGACTATTAAAAAGGGCACTAGCCATTTGAATTTCCAGTCGAATGAGCTCTTTGAAGTTTCTACGAATAGGCTTTCTATAAAAAATCTTGTATGCCCCCAGGGCATAACTTACAGCCCTTGCCCTGAGGGTTGCGGGGGAGTGTCTTCCTCAAAACATATTTTCTATCTCGAAATCAATTACGCTAATCAAAATGGCTATCTCAAAATTTTTATTGGATGTGTTTGGGGAAATGATGGGCGTGGAAGGGGTGTTAGTTGCCTTCTAATCACTTTCGATTATTAAAAAGGGCACAAGGCACTACAATTTCCAATCGAGTGACCCCTTTTTGAACTTTCTACGAGAACTCCTTCGATTTGCCCTGCCTAAGTAAAAAATGATTAGAAATTATTTCAAGCATGAGGAGACCACCCCTTTCCCAACCCTCGCTCTTTACGCTAAAGTCTTGAAGTTCTTATAAAAATACTTTTCATTCAAAATCAACGGCCCTTGTACTTGAGCAGTCTTTCTTAAAGAACTGTGCCAAAAGTCATATTTATCGTAAAGAGCGAGGTTTGAAGAAGGAGTAACCTGCTCACTTATTGCAGTTTCTTTTGTATATCATTTGGTATCTCTTCAGTTAAACCAATGGATCCCACAAACGATTTTCCACCATGTAGGTTTGAAACTTGAACAAGATATCTATTACTTGCTTGTTCTTATTCTTGGGCTGGAAACCTAGGTTCAGCCAGACTGTTATGCAGATATAGCAGGACTTGCACGGAACCCAAAGTTAGAAGCACAATTTACATTGTCTTTTTTATTAAAGATAACATAATTCCAGGGTTTGATTGGCTTCTATCAGATAGCACCCCGCATTAACGATGAACCGAATATCTTAGCTTAATAAAAAGACAAAATTAAGCTCCATAAATATCCGATCATTTGACTATCTATGTTTCCTACTCTAAAATTTATTTCTGGAAATATTCACCGTTTCTGTAAAACAATTTATATATATGATATTCAAAGAAATAGCCTCAGAAAGTATAGCCTGTGAGGACTATGTAAATATTCAACAACTAGAAAGGGGGGAAAGAACAAGGGGAACAAACCCAGCAAAGGGATACTCCAAAATTTAATATTAATGCTATTTTTAAATACGATCATTTTCTAAAATTATGGTGCCTTAAAAATATTTCAAACTAGACATTTTCTTAGCACCGGAAGGGAGATGACCTTTGTTATTGTCCTTACATTACTTCTTCCAAGAGTAACAGCAAATAATTTTCGGGTTACCCTGGAAATGTTTTGAGGTATGGGAGAGGGGCTAGGAGCTATGCATCTAGATGCGCTTGCATTGCCATACCCTCGATCCCGAAGAATGTCATGCTGCAGTAGCTTCATCTCTTCGGATCTTCGCGCTGTTAGCTCACTGCCAACGCCTTGCTATTTTTCCTGGTGTTACAAATTTTGCAGTTCACACAATTTTGGTCTTCCAGTGAGGGAGAGGGGGCTGAAGTTCTTTTTCTTCTCTTCATACAATTACTTATCTACGTTTTATTTAATTGTGTAAATGTATTAGATGGGCATCCCAATATTTTTTGGTAGTAACTTGTAGCCTGGAACCACAATAAAAAGTTGTGTAGCTTGCGTATGTAAGTTTTTAATTTTTGTTTATGTATTATGGATATGCCATTGCGTCCTCTTGTATTTGATTTGGAATTGTTCGAGAATGAAAGAACATTTATAATATAAACTGCACTGATCGCACAAGGGCTGTACAAAGACTCCATGGTCATTGACCACTCACATTTACTCTGCTCCCAAATGGACTTCAAGTCGGTTCCTTGCAGAAATTGACCATACGCAAATGTATATACTATATTATAAGTATTTTATTTAAATTTGATGTGTTCTTTATGTTCGAGCAAAAAAAAAAACTGTTTTAGCAGAGTACACATTTATTCAAATAAGCATTTAATTTAGCTAAATTTAGTCAAATATTTAAATTAATAGTTAAACTTCACTTATTCTAAGAATAATTGAAAATTTAAAAGGTTGAGTTTGATGTCCCTGCTTGAAGTCATTTTTCTCTAATAGGTTGAGCTAGCGTTGTGGGATACTGCAGGCCAAGAAGACTATGACAGACTTCGCCCCTTATCTTACCCAGATACAGATGTCATATTGATGTGCTTTTCCGTGGATTCTCCTGACTCCTTGGAGAATATTCCCGAAAAATGGACTCCAGAGGTGAAACACTTCTGCCCAAATGTGCCAATTATTCTCGTTGGCAACAAAAAGGTTAGTATTTTCATAATCACCACAGTTGCCTGACTGTTTCAAAGATTTATTCCCAATCATATCAGGTATTCAATTCAGGCACGTATGCCGGAATTTCCTTAAAGGGGATCAATAATAACAAAGCTAATTTTATTAGAAAATTTGCATAAGAAGTGCCCATGAATTCGGGACAACCTGCATACGCCCCTGATTCAGTTGCCAAATCAATATATTCCATCAATCAAACAGCAGAGAGAATTGATGAAGATATATATTAATTTTTCTCATAAAGTACTAATTTTTGGTTGAAAATAGGTCTTGTTGTATGTTAGATAATGTTTGCGAGTATAGAGAGTGTGTAGCTAAGTATATTTATTTTGGAGTCATTATTCTGACCGGGCAGACTAACCAAAGTGAGCCGAGGCTCAGGCCACAAAGACCCATTGCCTCCATGGTTCATAGTTAGCTAGAATATCTTTTATAAACACGAACCTAACTTTAGTATTCAATATGCAAAATGAATGTGTGTCATTAAGGGATATCAACGTTTTCTTTTATGTGTTTTATTAGCGTGAGAAATTAAGGGTTAGTTAAGTGCTTCGAAGCAAATCTTAAAGAATTGAAAATGATATAAAAAATTGTTACCATAGCTATGTTATAGGCTATTAGAAATGATGTAAGTTGCAAAAATGTGGCACTTTTTATACATTGATACAAAAAGGGTAGATAGTCTCTTTAAGTTTTTGTAGGCAAGCAAACATCCCTTGACCTGATACTTTTTAACTTTACAGTATTGATTGATGACGTCTGAAAGGTCACTTGATGTTTAATCTTATTTGAAACATGATATATGACAAGCGCCGTGCAATCTAGTACTTTCAAATTGCCATCGCTCTCAGCTTTTTTTCTTCAAGGGAATAAGTTTTCATTTGGGTGACACCAAATGAAACTTATTCCCTTATTGAAACTTATTCTCTTATGTGAAGCTTATTTATTTGGGTGATCAAGATAGGGTTAGAGTGTGCAAGCCAGTAGTATTTGAAATTTTTATCTGATACATATAAGGATTTTATCTTTCTTGTAAATATTGTGAAAGCGCATTCAGCAGCCTTGTGACAGTACTGTGGGTGAAGTCATACCTGGCTACTCTGGGAACTTAGTTTAGAACCGATTAGTCGCAAGGCCTTCTCCCACGAGGAGTGGCAACTTTTGGGCAGATATAGCCAAGAAACTAACACTTCTGTGTACTGTGTTGGCCTCTAGGGGTTTTGTGGTGTGAGGAGTTGCTAGCAGTAGTAGATGTCATAGTATTTCGAACCTCTGTACTGGTGTAGCTGGAACACCATTTAGAGGAGAGGGTGGGTTCCTTCTTGCCATTCTGAAAATGGTGGGAAAGCTTTGGAAAATGCTTTGTTGAACGAAAAGATTTGGCGCTTCTTAGGGTAATAATTATTATTTACAGGGCCCTAAATAGGGGTGCACGAGACCAAAGATAATATGTACTATGATGCGCACGTTCCTCCGTCTTAGCCTTTTTAAAATTTTAGTGATACAGTGGGGTTTGAAAAATTATTTTCCTACATACCACAAGTTCCCCGTAAAATTTGTAGAAACAGAAAATGCCAATACTGATCTAAAAGTTTTTATTCGGAAACGAAGAGCCCCAAAAGTTAATTAAAATTCTCTGGAAGTGTTTTTTAACTATGCTTTTGCATCCCCATACTTGATGCACAGTTTTTGGAACTAGTTTCTGGCAACAGTGGCCTCAAACATGTGTCCGAAATGCATATTTTTGTTGCAATATATATATATATATATATATAATTAGGTTCTTCGGCTACCAGTGTACTATAATGAATGAACGATGTGTTGATGGAAAGATAAGTCTATAACAAAAACCTATTTATATTTCAGGACTTACGTAATGACCCAGCCACAGTGAAAGAGCTAGCCAAGATGAAACAGGAGCCAGTGAAGCCTGAGGAGGGTCGCGCAATGGCAGAGAAAATAGGAGCTTATGCTTATCTTGAGTGTTCTGCCAAGTCGAAAGAAGGTGTCCGTGAAGTGTTTGAAACAGCGACCCGAGCAGCACTGCAGGTAAGAATTCTTTAGGTAGTAAACTTGCCCTGTTCAGCAAAGATGAAGCATCTCAGTAAACCCGGGTTCCTGGTAATTAGCAATGAAAACGAAGACAATTCACTTCAGAGCGTAAACGAAGTATGAAAAACGCAGATGTTTCGAAACTCCTGCGTTAAGCCGTCTTCCGTGTAAATCCGTGAGAAATGGAATAAGTAAAAAATTGGATTGTAACCCAGTGGTTTAGGGAACCAAAGCGTTATTAGCCTAGCTTATTGTTTGCTGCTGCCATATCCATGAACTAGAAAGTGGATTTCTTTTGTATGGCTCATTCAGTTTAAATAAGTGTGTGTCTGTATGCAAATTATTCTATCCTAAGGTTATTTGAATATGGTTCAATTGAAGTATTTCCGAAACAGCTTCATCTGCCTAATTATGTAACCCGGTAGTAAATTAAGTTTGGTTAATATTAGAGAGGTTTCATGACTGTTTATTCAGCATTATTAGAAAGCTTGAGGCGCGTCAAAGCATTAAGAGTTGTTTAAATGATTTGCTTTTGTCATTTTAAAAATTAGCAAGAATTTTTAAACTGGTAAAGTGCTTGATTTTAGGTCTTATCAGTCCTGTAGCGGCGCAGGGGGTTTGAGCTTAGCTTGGTGGTAATACGGGACCAGAGATCGAACCTTGTTGTAGCAATACACTGCAGAGCTGACGCAGGGACCTTAGTAGTCAAATAGCGTCTTTTTTCCGATTTCTGCTATTAGGTCTTATCTGCAAATTCCATGGCTCTATTATGTGTCATGTATAGGGATCTAAATTTTATATTATGCCAGTGGACGAATCTGGTAAGGTCAAAATATCGTTTTCACAAATGACCAGTTTATGTCACGTAGGATTGTCACCTTTTTTTTCTTTTGTTTTTAAGAGCGTTAAATTCAAAGCCTAGAGGACTATTATGTTGTCAGGAATATCTATTGGAAAGGCGCTGGAGTCTCTTGTTAGCGTTATTGGAATATCATAATCTTGTGAGAATTGAAACATAGTATTAATTAATTAATTTAGTCAGGGTTCGTTAAAGCTTTGAACCTTCATATTGTTTTCATCACCAAGCTTTGACACACTTGATTTATCATACCACCTTAGACTTGCAATTTTTGTACTTGTGTCTTCGTGCGTTTTGTATGCACAATTTGAGCATTAATCAGATGTATGCGTATGAAGGATGACAGATTGCGTAAGATTAACCTTTTCGGACAATCGTCAAGGGCTAAACGGAAAGCAGGTTGTCTGCTGTTGGGATGGGGGGAAGTCGTAAAGAAAGATTTAAGGGAAATGGGAACTTCCTGGGAGGGTGTAAAGAGGGAAGATTTGGAATAGATTGGAATGGAGGAGGAGCGCGCGTAGCTGTGTTGACCTCAGGCGGTTTGGTGCTGCCGTGAGTTGTTTGTAGTATTAGTAGTAATAATATGCGTGGTGTTATTGGGTGCCATAAAGATATACAAGCTTGTTGCAAAAAACGCGAGAAAATGAAAAGAAAGAAATTGCGAGTCAGTTTGATGTCAATCAATCAAGGTAGACGCACAAGGGTTTGATATGTTTGCTTTATTTGTTTTTGAAGTTTTTTTTAGCTACCGGTTATTGAGTAAAATTATAAACCTCACTTATCTATAAAATAGCCATTTGATTAACTTCAGTACGGCTCATTAATTATCTGGACATCAAAATGTTCTGTCCGGGTCCAAAACTAAGTAAATTCCAGTATATTGTTGAAAGCGGGTCTGGCCAAATTGTTAATCTCAGTTTAGCTCATTAATTTGACCATCCAAAGGTTTTGTCTGAGTCCAAAGCTTAATTAGTATCCAGAATATCACTAATTTTGAAGCGGGTTAAGCAATTCATTTTGTGAATTCATTCGTGAATATTCGGGTTGAATCCAAAACTGTTGGTTCTTCAAATATTTTGAAATCTACTTGCTAATCGCACTATAGCAATTTTATCAAATGTTTGTTCCACTTGTGTTCTTTTTCATTTCTGAATCCTAATAGTCTTCATACCTAAGTGAAGGGTATCATTAAAATGTTAAAGCAGACAACTAGACATCGGTATCAATATGATATCCAGTCTTTGTCGTGAAAATCACTTACCCGTAGTCTACTTCTTGAGGTCCCGAACCCAGCTGCTTAATTTCTACAGTGAAGTCTGAAGTTTTATCTCAAAGAGTGTGTATTAAGTTTGTTTGTTGGGTTTATTCTTAAGTGGGCGAATCACATTCCATCCTAGACATTCTGTCTGATTAACAACTCAAGATTATTCGAGAATATCAAACATTAGGAATATGTTTCAGATTATGTTATTATTCAGATATGTTATATGTTATATTTCAGATATGTTATATGTTTCAGATTATTGTTTCAGATTATGAGATCATATTTAAGTGAAGAGTATTACTAGAATGTTAGAATTGAGAACATCACTAGAATGTTGCATCACTCCTATATCCAGTCTGTTATTTGCCATGAACCTACTAGCGGAGGTGCCGGTATCCTGATTCCCTGCCTTCGAATAGGAGTGCAATGCATAGTAGGAGGGAAATCATGTAACGCTTCTTGTGTACCCGTATTACCCAGCTAACATCAAACCCACTGCGCCACCACAGGACTTGTTTGGTCAACTCTTGAGGGGGCGAGCAAAATTCCAACTTTGTATCCTAGACATTCCGTCAGTATTAGGTTCAGGCTATGACATCATCTAAGTGAAGAATGACTAGACTGTTAAGCTCGGTGCCCACAGAAAGCGAATTCGCTGATGCTAGGCGAATTCCAGGTCGTCAGGCAAATATTTTCAGCTTCGCACTTCCAAAATTCACAGCTCGCACCTTTCATCTGCGGATCGAATTGTATTCGCACGATAGATATTTGCAAGACGAAATACAGAAAATGTCTAAAAACAAGAAAATGAACAAGGACAACGTTCTTAATCATTTCAACTTACCTCTCCGACGGCTTAAAGACAAAAGCAGTAACAATCAACAAATCTTTTGATTCTGTCTTTTAGAAATCATATTTGAAATTTCGCATTCTGTGAGGCATACCACACGAATTCGCTGTCGTGATGCGAACTCACAAATTCGTCTGCGAAAAAATTTGCTTTCTGTGGGCACCGAGCTTCACTGCTTTTGTCTTTAAGACGTCGGAGAGGTAAACTGAAACGATCAAGAAAGTTTTGCTTGTTCATTTTCTCGTTTTTAGAAATTTGTTGTATTTCGTCTTGCGAATATCTATCGTGCGAATAAAATTCGACTCGGAGTTGAAAGGTGCGAACTGTGAATTTTGGACGTGCGAAGCTGAAAATATTCGCCTGACGACCTTGAATTCGCCTAGCGTCAGCGAATTCGCTTTCTATGGGCACCGAGCTTTAGAACGAATAACGGTATATAATCTGTTATTTGGCAATCCCTCTGCTTTTCCATCCCTCCGCTGCCACCACTTTGTAAAGTTTTTAGATTATCTCTCTGTGAGTTGTCTACTTCTCTGTAAATTGTGACTTCCTCTCTTTGATGATTTATGGTAGCGTTGGCCTATTATCTGGGTTCGACCGGTGGAGGATGTCTTGAATCTCTAACCATCACAAAGTTTATGTTTAGAGTATAAAATGTTTATTTATACATATAATATAATGAATGTACATATGACGAGGACAGATACAGAATTCGAACGGGCTCAAGAAATCTAAATTGATAGCTTATATTCAGCACGACATGCAGATACACATCAGGACATTTGACAGCATTGCTCTATTTTTGTCTGTCAACTTCTAGGAATCATAGCGAATATTCAGAATTAATATAGTCATCAAGGAAATGGGCTTTATCTAGAAAATGGACTTTTGACAGATCCTTAGAATTTAATTATAGGTTTTAACCTGGAAAAACCTACTAAAGTTTACAGATTTTCTCCGGAGTTTTCAAAATCTTTTTTTTACAAAAAAAAAATGATTTTCTATCCCCAAACCAAGGTACACTTAATAAGAACCTAAAATAAAATACGCACACAAAAACTTAATCAACAAGACACAAGAAAATATTTTCCCAATTGGTACTTTCATTTCACTTTATATTGTCATGCTAAGTTCGCATAAAATTCGCATAGCTACACCTAATAGAAAAATTTGCACATCGTTAGAATATCTTTTAAAAGAACCAAGTTTGAACAGTACACTTCAATAAAAATGATAATCTTCAATTTAAAGAAACACAATGAGATATTCCTTTACTTTACTTTTTTCTTCTTTTTTTCACAGATTATTCGGTTCTTTACTATTCATAAGACATCAAAAGGAAGTAAATACATCATTTGAGAAAAATTGCCACACAGCTTTCGCTTGTCATTTTTATCTTTCTGTTTTTCCTATTTCAAAGAAAGCATTTCTCTTGTCCAGTTAATCAGCATAAAATCTATCTACATCTTCAGGTTAACTGTAATTGCAATTCCCTACACCATCATACTGCAATAACATACCAATCCCTTACTAATCTCTATAATCACCTTACTCTACTTATCTCTATAATTGTTTTAATACTCTTCGATTTTTTTTGTACTCATTCTATGAAATATGAAGATACGGCTCACTCGGTCTAATGTCTTCTCCATAGAAACGTGACCACCAATGAGTAAGTAATCATGAGCCAGTTTTATTGCCGAATGTACTAGGACACTTGGCAAGACTAATTTAGCTGTTCTAGGTTACACTTTGTCCTTGCCAACGCCTCCTAGTGGATAACAATAAAGAACACCTTCCCTAAGAAACAGGCCGTCAAAAATATTTAACAGCCAAGACGCAAGATTACTTTTGTTAAACACGAATCTCTCCCCGTGTTATTCTCTCTGATTTCCCTGGCACGGAACTCTTTTGCGCCCTGTCATCTCTTAATGTCCATGGCACGAAACCTGCAGGGTTTTCGAGGTTTGGTACTCCACCGCCTACCTCTCTCTTCGCCCATGGGAGCTCAGACCTTCCTTTACCAGGATCCTCTGAACCCGTTGACCGCTCAGACATTCCTTTCCCAGGATTCTCTGAACCCGTTAAGCACAAGGGCCCTTGGTCGACCGCAGTCCGCCCCTTCACCAGCTTCATCTCTCTCGACACAACGTCTCATTACGTCAGTGCCTAATAAATTATCAGTCATTTGGTCTCTCGGTCAACCATAGTTCGCCCCTTCACCAGTCTCATCTCCCTCGACATTGCACCTCTCTACATCAGTGCCTTATAATAAATTTATCCTCTCTCTCTCTCTCTCTCTCTCTCTCTCTCTCTCTCTCTCTCTCTCTCTCTCTCTCTCTCTCTCTCTCTCTCTCTCTCTCTCTCTCTCTCTCTCTCTCTCTCTCTCTCTTGACACTGCACCTCTAGATCAGTGCCTTATAGTAAATTCTCAATTTCTCGTCATATTTTTTTGTCCTAAAATGTTTGCCTAAATTTCTAATCTGACCCCTAAATCCTGTACTAAAAAATCTACCTATCCCCCTGGTCATGTTTTACGTCAGGTAAGTTCTGACGGAGTCCTTCATTCTGCCTTGTCCAATGAAATTCAACATCTACGGTTGCTGATAATATTCCTGCTTTTCTTCACCAATTACGTTTTAAATAGCTTCAAAACGCTGAGCTCTTTTATACGCTTCATAGAGGGAATCATAAAATATCTCTTAATATTTAGTCTCGAGCCTTCAATAAAACAATCCAGTCCTATACTATCAGAAAAACCTACCAAACCATCATAGCCCGATCGATACGATTCCTCTAAATTTCTAATATTTGAGGAATCTCTATCCTCAAAAAAATTATGGCCCTCTTACTCTAAGTGGTACTGCATCTATCACCTTCGAGTCTGACCAACCAAGCAGTGTTTTCACCCTTATCAATTGGCTAAAAAAAGGGTTTATAATTTTGCATTTTCAAGAACTGGAATATTTCCCAGGGGATCTATTACTGACCCAATTATTCTTTGATTCAAATTCTCCTTGTTGCTCTTACCCTTAATAGGTGTATCATTTATATCATCCTCAGAATTATCCCCCATATTTACCCTACTTCTTATAGTGGCATTTTCTTTGGCCATTAAATTACCAACAATAGTCAAAAATTTTACGATTGAAGTGGGATTGTAATCCCGACTTGAAGAATCAAAATTCAAAGGGGCATTTAAACATTTACTTTTTATTTCTTTCAAAAAGGATGAAGCAATATCTTTATTAAATTCAGGATCTGAAAGATCTAAAATTGGAATTGCGCTCATTTTAAACGAGAGAAAAAAAATGAAAAAGAAAAAAATGAGTAAAACAAATTAATTAAGTCAACGCTGTAAAAACAACGCAAAATCGTTATTCGACACTCCTAACAGATTTCCTACTCGCGTGCGAACTTAAAATGCATGACTTACTTTCATAAATCGTCGTTCGACGTTCACTTTTTTTCAAAAACTGGAATCTGGAGCGGGAATCAGGAACTGAAGCGGGAACCTGGAATCTTTGACGATGCAAACAGCAACAAGTCTCAACTTCCGACGTCAAACGATGAAAAGTTTTTTTTTTAATACTCTTGATTTTCTTTAATACAGATTTACAAGTCTGTCGTGAACCTCTACTTGTTGAGGTCCTGACCGCAGGTACCTAATTTTCATATTGTTTATTTGTTTAACTCTTGAATGGTTGAGTAAAATTAGAGCTTTGAATTCTAGATATTTCGTCTGAATTAGCTTCAGGTTATGACATCATGGTTGCCCTCCTAGGGGCAACCTGGTAAAGAGATGAACCTTAGCCCATAAATACCGAAAATATAAAAAGGCGCTTTGAAAAAAAATGCCTCATATCCAAGGAAGAGTAGTCCTTTAGTATTAGAAGGAATAATGGTATACAGTCTGTTATTTGCCGTGAATCTCTACTTGTAAAGGTTTCCAACACTGGTGCCTAATGTCCATACTGAAGTCTTAAAGTTTTATCTCAAACACTGTAGTAATCTTGTTTGCTAGTTTTACTCATAGGTGGGCGAACCAAATACCATCTGAGTTGTTTCCAAATTATTTGAGAATATCTAAGATTACAGTATGCTTGATCTTTATATAAAGCTAGGTGCCCAAAGAATGCGATTTTTTTCGCAGACGAATTCGTGAGTTCGTTAGTTCATCATATTCAGTGTGTTATTTACCATGAATCTATTCCTAGATGTCCCGAACGTAGGTGCATGATTTCCATATTAAAGTCCGATGTTTTATCCCAAAGATTCTATAATGATTTTGTTTTTTAATAATTTGTAATTTTCTGAAATAGTTTGTATTCCATTAATTTTGGTTTTAATGAGTAAGTTCTATTGGCGCTAATTACTTGCTATCGAAAAAAAAAAAAATTTATTTAACTTGTGTTAATGTTTCAACATAAACAGTAATCAAACAAAATATACCACTACAAAATGCTATATGCCCTGTAACAGAGGATAACCATTGTTCAAAAAAGAAAATTATGATTGCTCAAAAACACTTATTTATCATAAACTAGAATGTTTGTCCACGTGCTTAGCTGAATGAGAGAATAATAATTTGTCAGTTGTTTTATCTAAAAAATTCCGTAATATTGTGTTTCTTTGGTTGCTTTGCTACTGAGTGGGCGAAGTAAATTTGAACTTTGCATCTTAGATATTCCATCTGAATTAACTTAAGACTATGCGAGAACTGGTCATCATGATCAAAATGGTTGTTAGAACTTGCAGAATTTGGCTTCTCTCACGTTTCGTACCTCTGTAAATGTGAGTTTTTTTTACCCCTGTCTGGCTGTGAAGGAAAAACAGGTGAACATTAAAAAAATAATTTTATTATCAAAAGTAATGTACATTCAGGGTTATTTTTCTAGGTAATCAACTTGATTGTTGAATCATTTGTCATATCTGTGAAAAAGCTTTGTAATATTTTCTTCATGAAATGTTGTTGCTAATGATTGAAGATGGGTTTTGGCGGTTCCTGTTTTGGATAGGCCTCAGTAGGTGTCCAAAGCTTCATAATAAAAATATGCAGCAATTTTCGTTCCGGCTGCATTAACTCTTCAAGCAGTGCACTTTTTGGTCCTAAAAAAATGTTATAATCTTAAAGTGGTTGAAAGTTTGTTTGAATTTTTGGTTGTCTTGGGAAAGTCCAGTGCATTGTTTTGTATTTCCGAATACCCACTAATTTCACATTATATTTGATTTCATTTTCTATGTTGAAGTAATTTGTTAATATTAAAAAAAAAACATTTTCATGGTTTATCTTGCGCATAAAGCGAAATCGGCTCTCTCGGAGCTTGTTATAGCCTCTTTGAAAAGTAAAATACCACCTAGTCTAACACACATGAAGCCGTTATACCCACCAACTATAGCACAACATCTACAGTAATACACACACCATATAGTGCCGTTTTAGCGTTAAAAAGAGAACTGAGAAGAACAAAATACAGAAATAAAACTAGCCTAAATCCAAAGAAAACACAAGAGAAAAAAAAATTAAAATAGAAAACAAGTAATTTAAAAGAGCAGAAGTTTGAACCCGAAAGGCATAATACATAGATATTTTTAGGGAAGAACATAGCTCTTTATATGGTTATGATGTTTCTGGGGCTGAAAGTCGATTGAAAAAGGGGCTTCGGGAGCACTGTTTGCAAACTGACGAGAAGCTCAAAGAAGCCCTCACAACTCACTTTAAACAATTGGAGTTTTATGAATAGGGTATTACAAAGCTTGTTCACACATATGACAAATGCCATAATCATCAAGATTTGAATTGTACATTCATTTTTATAGTAATTTTTTCACGCCCCTTTCCTTCATAGCGAATCAGAGGCTGAAAAAAAAACATTCCTTGCGATATAGATAGGTTAGTTGCCGCTAAAAGTTGGCAGCAAGTTGGAATTTGATTCCGATGATGAAATCGTGCTAAAGCGTCTGCATAACAATCCAAACGAGAAGCAGCACATCTGTCCTTGTTGATTTCTGTTTTCATTTTTAGGTTAAAAAGAAGAAGAAGGGTAAATGTGAACTTATATAAGTCAGATTTGAAGTCGACGCCCAACTTTGCACAGGAGGCGAGGGGCTGCTGAGTAGAGCCTGCCGTTTTTGTTATCTTAGCGATTTTTTTTTTCTTTTTATTTTAATGTATCTACAAATGTTCTTATTCCTTCCACCTTGACAATAAAAAAAGAAAAATAGGCACAGAATTATTTATGAGAATTTTTTCATAGAGGAAAATTCTAAAGTTGAAAGTATTGGATTAGTTTGTTGTTGTTTTTTTATCGGGTATTCGTAGAATCGATTTAACATAGAAACAACACTGTTATGTAATTTGTTTTGTCTTCTTTTTTTTATCATTCTTTCTTTAGTATGTGGCTAACCTAAATGCTGATTTATTTTTCTCATTTTGTTGGCCTTAAAAGCTTTTATAATGATTCAGAATAAATGTATTGTCTTGTAAAATTAAAAAGTGATTTTTAGTTAAGGAGCAATGAAGAGCCAGGCAAAGATCCTGATTCTGATCGCTATCTTTAAATCCCGAAATAAGGTGATCTATTAATTAAAGATGACTGTTTCATAATTCTCTTTAAGATTAATGTTGGTGTAAAAAATATTGCGTACCTTTATATCTGGCTAGCAAAATACTCCTTTAGAAATTTTAAATGTTTAGAGTACGTTCCACACCGCCTCATCATCATTATTGGAAATAGGAGATCATAAGTATCATAAGTAAATTATTCACAATCATCATAAGTAAATTATTCAAAAATTAAAAACGGGACATGGAGACGGAGATTCAAGCGATCCGATCAGATAGACCGATCACTCAAAAATTCCATTTTGTCGCTGCTATGTTGAACTTTTCCTTTTTTTTTCCTTTTTTTTACGATTTTTTTTAACGCAAAATGGCTCACGGATAGCGGATATCGAAACTCGCAAAATATTCAAAAATATCATATTTTTTCATTGAGAAAAATATTCACACAGAAACGGTTCACTGCAGCCGTTGAAACGCAACAAAAATATGAGATATTTAAAAAGCGTATACATAAGAATATGTTAAATCAAGTTCTAGAAGCCAAGAAAAACCTGCAAAGGGCTAATGCGTATTAGCTTAGATCAGCTATGTGCCTAATGAAAAATACGATTTAATTCTTATCTTCTATGATGATTTCCCTGGAAATACTCCCCCAGGCCTCGTGTATTAAAACGACACAACACTCATGTTGTTTATCAAATATTAATGGCAAACTTCTGAAAAACATGATAAGTTTCTCAGTTACTTGCAATTTATCTACAAAGCTCTCAATTCAAAATAACGGATGCTATTTTCAACGGCTAAGTAGAAATATTTCAACGCAGCCGTTGAACCGTTGTGATATATAAACTTGCAGCAAAAATGGAGGAAATTTAACAGATCACACAAAAGCCAAAGAACGTTTTTGCGTGAAATCACATCAGTTGGGCCCAGGGTAACACAAACTTGCATAAGGTGAAGTTCTAAGTAGAGCGTGAGTGTACTTAGTGCTGCCTGTGTTACAGACAAAATTTGTTCCCAAAGTTTTATTTATGCTAGTGTGAAAGAACAATAAGCCTGAACAGTAAGCAAAGGCTCATGTTTTTGCATTTATTTCTTATTATACATATCTATTTTATCAAATACATAAATGTGTATACAAAGTATCTATTATTTTTAGCTTTAATATAGTTTTTTTTTATTATTAAAAAAATAGTTACAAATTTTAATATAGTTACAAACTACTTTTTGTTTAAAAATGGGCCTCGAAAGCATGACAACAAAGTTTTTCTATTAAATCCAAACGTAACTAAGTCAGGAGTGGCGTTTTTTTTATAATTTCTCTGCTTCAGAATTTTGTAGTATCCCTTGTGAGTCGCATTTATTTTCTATCTCGGTGTATTTGGCTGTGACTGGACTAATTAAATTTGTCTGTTTGTTGATACCGCCAATGATCTAAAATTTCGAAGCAATAAACCAACTGATATAAGTGGGTGATACTTCTCATTCGAATCAAACGATGCCCCTGTGTAGAAATAGAGTGGTTCTTTACAAACGTGAATCAAAGGTGTTTCAACAGAGCACTGTCAATCGAAAAGAACAATTTATGAAAAGTATATGCCGAAGCTATATAGCTAGAGGGGGTAAGAAGTTTTTTGATGGGGAGTAGTACCAGAATTTTTTGCCAGGATTTAAGTTGGAGTGTTCCTTACCTTCCTCCTTTGAAACGTTTTTCAAATGTACTTTTGTGCCGCTTTAACTGCTTCCTGGCACACATGTAGTATTTAGTGCTGCTCCTTTTAACTCCTCTTACTCTTTGCTCTTCTGCTCCCCAACCCTGGTTGCAACCACAAAAAAGGCGATTTATCTTATTTCTCAATGCTAATTTTAAAGATTAATCATAAAAAGACGTAAAAGTACCTGTGCGTTAATGTTTAAAAAAAAAATGAAAAATGTAGTGATTTAATAAGTGCTTCTCAGAACAATTTTGCCAACGTTGTCAAATAAAGCTATTTTACTAATTACAGCTACTTTTCTCTGAGAAAAATGTAAAGCTAAAGTGTATTCAGTAAGCTATGTTAGAAATTGGGAGAATCCAAAAACGTAATTTATTTCCCTGAAACTCTTTTTTGTTTGAGAATTACCAGTTTTGGGTGCTCTCTTAAGAGCTGGTTTCAGGCAAACGTGACGTTATGCACGTGTCCAGCCTGCAAATCTGTCAAAATGTAAATTAGAAATATTCCTAAACGGTTGTTTTTGTAAAACTGAAATACAGGTTAATGGCATGCCTAAACTTTTTGACTTGTTCTATTTGCCTACTTTGCTATTATATCACTTTAGTGCACATCTCAACTTATTACAGATAGAATTTTTTAGTTTTGAAGTAAACTTAATTACGGATATATTAGAAAAATTTAAGAATTCACCAAAAGACGGATAAAAAGGAAAGATAAATACAAAGGTGCAAGAGAAAAACTCAAAATACCTGGAGAATATTTTTCTTTTCACAACTTTAGTTCCGAAAAATATATATAATCTTCAGCAATTTATCTTTAACAATTTTTCATAATCTTCAGCAATTTATCTTTAACTTCACAGCCAATATATTTCAAAAAGTTATTTACCACATTGCCCTTGCCTGAGGCCCTTGTATATTTTACCATAAGACAGAGATCATACCGGCTAGCAGTTGTCACTTTTGCACTCAAATAATTTAACTTTGAAGTTTTGTATTTTGCTAGAACCTTTTTTATCATCATTTCCTAAGAGTGCAAAAACTTTTTGCATTGAAGGAAAGACGTACAAAAATTTAGTTTTAAATTACATAGGCCTTCCTCGACCTCTTCCAGCTGGCATTCCGCCCATGTCACCTCCGCCAGATTTAGGATTCTTGACAGTTTCATCCACAGTTAGTAGCAGGGTTGTCAACTTGCACACTATCGTAGTTTTGCCTCATTACACTCTTTCCCTCGATGGACGAGAATTGCACTCTTATTACCAATTTTTAGCTAAAATCACTCCTTTTAGCACTCTTAGGAAATGATGATAAAAAAGGTTCTAGCAAAATACAAAACTTCAAAGTTAAATTATTTGAGTGCAAAAGTTACAACTGCTAGCCGGTATGATCTCTGTCTTGCCTTCCCTAGTCATCCAGTCATCTTTCCAGCATTTCCAACCATTTAAAAAGAAGTAGATTAAATCAAGTCAAATTAACAAGTTGGAATTTAATAAAAGAAGTCAAAAGCTGTTTGGCACAACCGTTCTTCTTGGAAATGTAAAAGTGAGAATGCTGTAAGGTGACGGAGAAGCAACAACCAAAATAAATCTTTTCAAAGTCTATTCTCAAACTGATAAAATTCTGTACTCAAAGCATTCAATTCGCCGAACAAGCAGCTGTCAACTTTCTGGGAATGTACCCAGAAAACCACTAATTCCATATAATAATTGGAAAGAAATTTGCAAGAAAAGGAAAGAAGGAGAAAATCCAGTAGAGAAAGACGGAGAATTATTTTGTGCGACTAAGAATGTCTTTACCAACTAACTACAGTGAAGTCAGCTATAATTCAGGCTTCAGAATCATATTTGACCACTATCATTATGACTAGTTGCTTGGGGTATTAATATTTCCTTGAAAACATTTGGACAAAGTGGAGACAAAAGTATATAAATATTTTACGAAGTCAACTCTAGTTCAGTAAAAGGTCCAAGCGGTCAAAATTAACACATGCAATTTTATAGCAGAGTATTACCTTTTAGCTATAGGCTAAAAGGAACGAGAATTATTGTCTAATTCACTATTTAGAGGTTCATTTAAGCAGATAGCCTTCCTGACTTCATTTTAAATACATTTGAAAACTTTAAGGGCAATATTTCTAATGATTACAGGATAGCTTATAGTTATTTCTAAATGACGCAAGAGTGATCAGAACAGTGAGAGGGGCTGCGCGCGCAGCAACAGCCCCGTGGGTGCAAATTTTTTTACTTTTTGAGCAAAAATACCTCTTCTGGCCTTGACTTGCAATCTTTTGAGACACCGAAAATTGGCAACCGTGGTCAGTAGCTTCCAGAACGCCAAAGCGTAAAGAATACAAAAGTTTCGATACATTAGAAGAAGTGCTATAAATATTTGTTGAATTTTCTACACTGGTTGTTCCCTAAACTTGATTGATAGCGTTTGAAAGGTTCGATTCTTTAATGGCATCTACCATCTTAAATTAGTACTCATGCACAGCGTAAATTTTATACGACATTATATTCATTTCGGTACACGCTATAAGTGGAATTGCTAATCTCCTTGCCCTTCGTTCCCTCTGATGCGATTTTGTTTTAGCGCAAAGCAGCTCACGGATGGACGAAAATTGCAAAAATGCTTACACAAAAACAGTTGATCAAAATCTACTATGACAGCAAGGGTATAGGAATAGGCTAAATCAAGTTTGAGAAGGCAAGAAAAAATATTTTATGGGCTAGCTTGTATAAGCGAAAATTGCAAAAATGCTTAGACAAAAACAGCGCAAAATCTAGTATGACAGCAAGGGTATAGGAATAGGCTAAATCAAGTTAGAGAAGGCAAGAAAAAATATTTTATGGGCTAGCTTGTGTAAGCCTAGCTATGCGTAGTTAATAATGAAATTTTTATCTTCGACGTGTATGTCCCTGGAAATGTTCCCCTTAGGTCTTTAAGAGTATATATTTTTTTTAATGGCCCTCATGTCCTTTGTCAATCCATGCGTTTTTTAATGGTTCAGTCAGGAGCGCAGTTTGGACTTTTAAGTTGTTTTTTTTTTTGGGGGGGGGGGGGGTATAAAGAATGTGCCGACGAAACCGTCCAATGTGCCGACATTTGCTGATACAAGCTAAATTAAACTAAAAATACAAGCTAAATTTCGAGTGCACCCCTGGCAGTGGCGGATCCAGGCCCCCCCCCCTAAAGTATTGTGATTCGCTTAATTAATGCAAGTATGCGGTAATTAAACTTGCTCCTAACGCAAGTTTGTTGGGTCAACCTATTTTGCCCCCCCCTAAAAAAATCCTGGATCCGCCCCTGGTCTCAGTAGAAATATTTCTCTTCAGCCGTTGAACCGTTATGATGCATAATCTTGCAGCAGAAAATGGAAGAAATTTGACGGATCACGCCAGTGGCGGATCCAGAGGGGGCGCGCGCCCCCCTAGCGTAGTCTAAAGTAGTGTAATATACTTAATTTACTCAAATTTGCGTTAATTAAACTTGCTCCTAACGCAGGTTTATCGGATCAACCTATTTCCCCCCCCCCTTAAAACTTTTTTCCGAATCAACCTATTTTGCCCCCCACCCTAAAAAAATCCTGGATCCGCCCTTGGATCATGCAAGAGCTAAAAGAGACTTTTTACTTGGAAACGCAGCAGAGTGAATTAAGGGTTAGCCTGGATGATATGTGGTATAAAGTTTAACCGTATCAAGGACAATCTATGGTAAGAGCGAGGAAAGATCAGCTCCAGCAGTTGAAAAGACTGTGTGTTGCAAATTTGTTTACAGGAAATGATGAAAAGTAAAAAATTGTCATTACATTTTGTGGCTAACTTTTTTTTGCAACAAAATAGAAGGTTGGGGTTTGCAGACTTCAGCATACAACAAAAATATCTGTGAAAAGCTCTATTTTCCAAACCTTCGTGATAGCAAAAATAGAGATATGACATATTAAAAAGAAAAAAAAATGTCTAAACCAATTGAAAACCGAAAAAATATTAGAAGCTTAGTAAAAAGTCCCTGAAATCTCAGTTTTCCTATAATCACTTAATTGGTTCCGGTAATTCACCTGTTTGTGTGCTTTTGAACCCCCCCCCCCCCCCGTGCCTCTCCCTCTAGAAAAACTTCGAACGTGTCTGATAGAGAACGAATTATTTCAGCAGCCTCTGGAATGTAAATCTACTTCACCGGAAGTTACTCTCAATTGCTGTAACCAATATATTCGAGTTTTGAACCACAGATTATTCACAAGCAAAATATTCAAATTTATTAATATAATCTGTCATATTAGGTAAACTTAATCACCGGCATATTAAAATGAGACTTAATTTATGCCCAAGCGGCATAATTCTCACACCTCTTGATTTAAAATCCAAGATTTGTGAATAAATTGTTCTTGCATAAACATAATATTGAAACGGAAAAACTTGTTTAAGAATCTTGTTTTAACATTAATTTGTTTTCAAGACTTGTCAACTAATATCATGGATTTGTATCTTTTGCTAGATTCGTCCAGGGTTACCACCCCTAGTGATATATCACTATTTCTAGTGATTTGTTATATTGCCTAAACAAAAAAAATCACTAAATCAGTAGATTATGGAAGAAAATCACTCAAATCTAGTGATTTCAAAAATTTTTTCACCCTATAGCAACCCTGGATTCCTTATACATACAGGAAAACTAATTTTTAATATTTTCTAATTCAGAAAATTGTGTTTTAATTTTCACTCTGATCGGTCATTCATTAAATTTGCGCTTGAAACTTGAAAACTTTACAGCTCAAGAAATTACGAACGGGATACATTATTGGCACCATAGTCATGCGTCATTTTGATTTTATTCAAAACTGTGATTATAATTGTTTGGGCACTCAATTTGAAATATTAGATCAGGTATAAAAGCATTCTAGCAATAAAGATATTGGATTTGCAATTTCACACTCATAAAAGCTAGATGGCAGAAGTTTTTATTTTCCTAAAAATTGACCGAGGTGGCGATCCCATGAACGAAAACTGTCTATGTCTTGAACTGTCAAAGTTCTGGAACAAATTCGTTGGAGTTGGAATGGCTCGGTAATTGAGGAAATATTTAACCGCATTCCAGTTTGCCAAAAAATAAGGACTCTGAAGTGATCAGTTGTTTGGTCAACTCGTGACGGGAGAAGTGAAAAAAGGAAGCATAATCACGTAATTTTTTGTTTTACTATGCATGCAATTGTGCTCGTCATAAATGACCACATGTAGTTGATAAACTCTATCAACTTAATTGACCCTACACAATTTTTTCTCTATCAACAAGTGGAGGGGGAGATTTATATTTTTTTGCTTTCGAGAAGGGGATAACATTCTTTCTAAGTCTCAGAAAGAAGTATAAGCTATGGTTTTTTCCTCTTTATGTCTTTCAGACGACAGGCTTTTTAGCTAGGAAGATATAAAAAAAACTAGCCTTTTATTTTACCATAAAATATCATTGTTTTACACATAATTACTCCTCTTAAATTGATCTGGGAATAGAATTCTCCCCTCCCCACCCGAAAAATGTATGCATACTTCCCAATAACAAATAAAACAATGGGCGACTTTTATAACTTAAAAACCTTTCTCCAGGGGCTTTAGGGGGTCATTTTTTCTCTAAAGACATAGCTATTGGGCCTTTTAACTATGCTGAACAAAAAAAAAAAAAACTATCTCAAAATTTTTATTGGACAATGTGGGAAAAAGTGGCACGAAAGGGGACCTAGTTGCCCTCAATTTTTTTTGTCACTTAAAAAGGCCGAAGAACTTTTCATTTCCATTAGAATGAGCCCTCTCCTGACGTTCTAGGCCCCCTGGGTCGATATCATCACCCCTGGGAAAAAACAAATAAACACGCATCCTTGGTCTTTCTTCTTGCAAAAATTACAACATTCCACATTTTTGCAGACAAGAGCTTGAATTGAAACCTCTGCAGTAGGGTTCTTTGATACACTCAATCTGATGGCGGGATTTTCATTAAAATTCCATGACTTCAAGGGGGTCTTTCCCCTTTTTTCGAAAATCAGACAAATTTTCTCAGGCTCGTAGCTTTTGATGGGTAAGACTAAACTTAATGAAACATATATTTGGAATCAGTATAATAAGCCAATTCTTTTGATATATCTATTGGTATCAAATATTTTAGAGTTTCGGTTACTGTTGAGTCGGGTCGCTTCTTACTTACAGTTCGTTGCCACGGACTGTTTGATTACCTATCAAAATCCAAACAGAGATCATTGAAATACTGATATTTTTCCTGCGTTATCAAAAGAATTGCAATCATAAAAATTTACAGTTTCATGAAGTGTAATTAGATGAATAGAAAAGGTTTTTCAACTAAAGTAAGGAGCAAATTTAAAACTTAAAACAAATATAAATTACTCTGTAAACAAAGATAAATTACTCTGAAGGGGGGCTGCCCCCTTCTCAACACCTTGCTCATTAAACAAAAGTTTTTTAGTGCTTTGAAAAATATTTCCTTCAATTGCAAATTTTCTTAAAAAATTTTGAAAAAATTCAAACTTCACAGTAAAAAGTAAGCAGCTAAGGAGGAGACAGTCCCCTTAATATAAAGAATAATTTGTTCAAATGGGTTTCAAATCTGTTTCACGCTTTTTGTCGAAAAGCTCTTTTTTATTCTATCTCTTATTGTTTTCCAAATCTTACCAATGTCTAACCAAAATGTAATTTGAAGTACCGGTTCCTTAAATTCATGGTCAACTGCTTTTAACGTAAGTAAACGAATAATTGTGAGTTGATTAGTACCGTCCTATGTTTAAATTTGCAATTTCAATTTTGAATAAAATTTGAATATACTTAAGAGAATGGCGATGAATAGTAATTTTGCTAAAAAGTCCTTGTTAATATTACTACTAAATAATTTCGGTTGGATGAAAAGGAGAATTATTGTGGGTTTGGATTGAAATTCTGCGATACTTTTAATCTTCTACATAACTGAAGGCATCACAACCTCTAATATAGGATTTTTGTCGATAATTCCATTACATACACTTGTTTAGATACATTAAACTACTTCGTATAAAAAGAAAAATAAAACATTACCATTTAAAATTGAGGAAATCTAAGTTCCTAACAGAATTTGCCACCCCAAAGAAATTTCCTTCCGGGGGTGATGATGACCTGCCTTACCGTTTCCACCTCTGTGCTGATAAATATGGGAATGTAACACTTTAGCTATATAGAGAAACATTTTAGTTAATTCCTACTCCCCCTACCTCTTTCTTTCAACATTTATCTGAAACCTCATGAAGAGTAAGCAGTTTGTCTATTAAAATGTACTTTTGCAGGAATCTACCCTACCTCCAACTAAACAATTACTCGCCCCCTCTCATTATAGCTGATTCGCAATTACATATCACCAAACGCAGCCTAATTTCACTACAAAGAAAGCGAATCAACTTCAGTATTGCCCCCGTGTGACATTACTTCTTTTGTAACTGAGAAGCCTAAAATATAGTTATTTATGCTATTAGATTAATTATCTTCTCAGAATTTTAAATTGATTGCAAATTCGCCCTCCTCGACGTAAAGTCGTAGTTTGGTGTCCTAAAATGGCAGAAAACAAGACTTTCCCCTGGCCCAATCTCTATGGTACTTAGAAAGAAGCTTTAGAATTACGTTTAAATGAGTTCCCTCCCAATTATCTTGGACCTTCGGCTTGATACAATCATCCCTGGGAAAAATAAAACAAATAAACATGCATCAACGATGTTTCTTCTGAAAAAAAAAAAATGCAAAACTACATATTTGGAAAACTAAAACTTGAAACCTTTAAGGTAAGGTCTTCTGATATGATGGGTCTAATATAATAATATTCTGCAAAGTTATTTGCTTTTTGGTGGTGTTTCACCTTTTTTCGAAAATCATGCACGGCTTGTTAGATCTCTAGTTTTGTGTGGATTACCAGAAATTGGACTTAATTTTATAGGTTTAGAATGAGCATAAAAAGCCATTACAGCTGGTGTTACATCGATCATGAGAATTTGCTAAGATTCTCTTGTGAAATTTTTTTTTTAAACCTGTTCATTTTATTTAGTTGAATAAGGTAATAAAAAGAAATAGGGTAATTTTTTTAATTTCTGAAAGAGATACATACATTACGTCCTGTTATGAAAGAGATACATTTTACATGGCCGTTATAAAATCGAAACGTGGTATCTATGCAGGCAGTATGATTTTTGAGTATCTCCACTCCTTCTGTAAACTATTCTAAGGCATAGGAAATTGCAGAAAGACAAGTCTATATCTGTTATAATCTAAGGAAGCGATAAAACTTTCTGTAATTTTCGTTTGAGTTTGACTATCTTTATAAACAAAAATCGCGAAGAAGGATCTTTTGATTAAATACATAATAATTAAAACATGATTGATTAAGTAAATCGATCTCTTTGCCAGGAATCCTTGTCGTTTAAAATTTACTTTATTTTATTTCATTTTGCGTGCAATTCAATTGTTCTTGTTATTTGAGTTTTTCCTAAAAGTATTTAAAAATAAACTTATTCCTACCGTAAGAAATATTTTGAAATATATTCCCTATCACCCAACCACCACTGGTATTTTGGCGTCTTAGCCCACCTCCCCCTGGAAAATTTCTTGCCGGGCCCTTGAACACTCTGGAGTTTAATTTTCTTGGATACTATGCAAAAATGCTTACGCTATTGAGTATTGACGGGTCACGTCAATAAACTTGGTTTTTTGCAAGAAATGCAAACGTACACGCTCCTAAAAGGACAATTTGTAGTTGATGAACTCAATAAATTTTATAGAATACGTTAAATTTTGAAGTTATAGGTATTATTTTCCATGAGGAAGACAACAAATACTTATTCTTGGCGATCAAAAGGGATTCTTAGGTTATTGACAAGAAACATCTTTTTATTAACTATTTATTTACGGCATATTTGGGGGGGGGGCTAAAGTTTTGTTTTATTATATTAAAAAATAGAGTTGTGAGAAAGAGTGAAACTTTAGCGTAAAGAGCAAGGCGCTGAGGAGGGGACAGCCCCTTTCATATAAATAATAATTTCTGTTCGTTTTAAGTTTTAATGTCGCTCCTTACTTTCAGCTAAAGAAATAGTTTTTTTATTTAATTTCTGAATGTTTTTGAATTAATGCAGGTTTCGATTTTGGCTCACCGTACATGAATAATTAAACCGAAATTTGTATATTAATTTTACTTTTTTTGGTTAAATGGCTTTCTCGAAACTTGTTTAATTTTATTTACGAACGCTTTTCTTAGTAATAAATATGCGTAACTAACGAATTAGCTTACGTAACGAACTTCTATATTCATATATTTTTATTACGTATATTAAGGGGTTCGCCCCCTAGTTAATGCGTCGCTCTTTACGCTAAAAACCAAATTTTGTCCCAATTCTTTAAGAATAACCCCTTAATCACAAAGGCCGTTAATTAGAATAAATAGCTCTTATGAAATGACTAAAAAAAACTTTAGCGTAAAGACCGAGTTATATGATAAGGAGACGAACACAATTGTATACGTAATAATTTCTGTTCGTTTTAAGTTTTGATGTTGCTCCTTACTTTCAGTTGAAAAACTTGTTTTTTTTTATTTAATTTCTGATCGTTTGTTTAAATGATGCTGGGAAATCCAGTGCCCCCTTCATAGCAATATCCCTTCCCCCATTAAAACTTCCTCCACGGAAAGATCCTCCCACGTAACCCTCAAACCCCCCCCCCCCCCCAATACCAGAAAAAATCTCCTCTCAAAACGTCTGTATACTTCCCAATAACCAATACTGTATGTAAACATTGGGCAAAGTTCATAACTTGCAGCCCTTCCCCCGGGGACTATGGGGGATCAAATATTCCTCAAAGAAATAGTTATTATATTTTCTACCCTGCTGAACAAAATGGATATCTCCAGATTTTGATCGGGTGACTTTGAAAAAAAATGAGCGTGGGAGGGGGCCTAGTTACCCTCCATTTTTGTTGGTCACCTAAAAAGGGCACTAGAACTTTTTATTGCCGTTCAAATGAGCCCTCCTTCGATATTCTAGGACCACTGGGTCGATACGATCCCCCCTGGAAAAAAAACAACATAAAAACAAATAAACACGCATCCATGATCTTTCTTCTGGCAAAAAATACAAATTCTGCATTTTTGCAGATAGGAGCTTGAAACCTCTACAGTAGGGTTCTCGGATACGCTGAATCTGATGGTGTAATTTTCATTGAGGTTCTTTTAGGGGTTGTTTACTCCTTTTTTTGAAAATAAGGCAAATTTTCTCAGGCACGTTACTTTTAATGGGTAAGACTAAACTTGATGAAATTCATATATTTGAAATCGGCATAAAAATCGGATTCTTTTGATGTATCTATTGGTATCAAAATTTCCTCTAAAAAAATCCTTTTTTTAGAGTTTCGGATACTATTGAGGCGGGTCACTCCTTACTTAAATTTCGTTACCACGAACTGTTTGATGTGCGACCATCAGTTTGAGCCGAGTAGCCTCTTGGCTGTAGTTTTTGGTGAATATGGGGAGGAGGGCTTCATAGGTAGCGCAATAGCGCTGCCTAAGTAAAGACCGAAGTTGGTACAATGTATTATTTTATTCTTTTTGTTTGTTTGTTTTAGGCCAGGGCGTTTCGTATCGAAAGAGTTGTCGTAGAAACTTCAAAAAGGGCTCATTCAATTGGAAATTGAAAGGACTAGTGCCCTTTTTATTAGTCGAAAGTGATTGAAGAGTAACCCCCCCCCCTCCCACGCCCAGACCCACATCTAATTAAAATTTTGAGATGCCCATTTCGTTCAATGTAGTTGAAAGGTCCGAAAAGTATGTCTTTGAGGATGACAATCCCCCCACTGCCCTCAAGGCAAAGGTTGTAACTTATGCCGTGGGAGCATGTAAGGTTTTTATGCGTTGTCGTAGAAACTTCAAAATGAGCTTATCCGATTGGAAATTGAGAAAGTGATCGGAGAAATTGAGATAGTCGATAGTGATCGGAGGGCTAATGCCCCCTCCCCCCATGCCAATCATTTTCCTAAAAACCGCCAATCAAAATTTAGAGATAACCATTTTGCTCAACGTGTTTGAAAGATCCGGAAATTATGTCTTTGAGGATGGCAAACTACCCCCAGCCCTCAGGGCAAGGGTTGTAAGTTATGCCCTTGTGGCATATAAGGTTTTATAGAAAGCATGGTCATATAAACTTCGGAGGGTTGCTCATTAGATAGGTAATCAAAAGCTCTACTGCCCTTTTTAAGAGTCAAAATGATTAGAGGGAAGCTACCCCCTCCCCTCACACACACGTCGTATTGTCCCGAAATGTATCTTATAGGAACTTTGACGTAGCCATTTTATTCAAAATAGTCTAAAATCATATAACCAGACGTTTGGGGTTGAAACAAACCCCATTTCCTGAGAGCAAGGGTTGTAAGCTACGCCCCGGGAGAATTTAAGGTTTTTATGGAAGGGATCGTTGTATAAACTTTAGAGAAGGCTCATTTGGTCGAAAATTGGAAGTTCTAGTCCTCTTTTAAGAGTAAAAATGATGGAAGGCAGTTAGCCCCCCCCAACTGCCCTTCTTCACCAAACGAATGCTATTAAAATTGAGATAGCGATTATGTTCAAAATAATCTAAAGAACATGTAACAGTGCCTCTAGGTTTGACACGACCCTTTAGTGCCCTGAGAATAAGGCTGTCAGTCATACACTGGGGGCATGTAAAGTTTGTATGGAATAGGTGGTGGCATAACCTTCAGAAGGGGCTCACTTGATTTGAAATTGAAAGTTATAGTGAGGTTATTAAGAGCCAAAGGGGATTTGGGAGCAACCAGCCCTCCCTCCCACGCTCATCATTTCCCCAAAGACATCCAATCAAAATTTTGAGGTGGCAAATTCGTTCATTGTAGTTGAAGGATCCGGAAATTATGTCTTTTAGGAAGACATCCCAGTCCCTACAGCTCTTACGGCAAGGTTTGTAAGTTATATCTCGGGGGCATATAAGGTTTTTGTAGAAAGGGTGGTCGTCTATACGTTGAAGGGGACTCATTGGATTGGTAATCAGAATGTCGAGTGCCCTTTTTAAGAGTCAAAGTGATCAAAGGATGCTCCCCTCTCCCCCGAACACGTCGTTTTTTTCCCGAAATACGTCGAATAAAAAATTTTGAGGCTGTCATTTTCGTCAAAATAGTCCAAAGATCATATAACAAGGCTTTTGGGGTTGATACATACCACCACAGCCTAGGGGCGAGGTATTTAAGTTATGCCGCGGCGCATTTAAGGTTTTTATGGAAGGGCATTTTAACTTTAAATGAGACTTATTTGGTTGAAAATTGGAAGTTCTAATTCCTTTTTAAGCGTCAAAAGTTATTGAAGGCATCTAGCCCCCTCCCCGACAACCCTTTTTTTCACCAAAGTCATCTGATTGAAATTATGAGATAGCGATTTTGTTCAAAATAGTCCAAAGAACATACAATAATGCCGCTAGGGTTGACACAACCCCCCCAGCGCCCGGGGATAGGGTTGTAAGTTATGCCATGTGGGCATATAAGGTTTTTGCGGAATGGACGGCCGTATAGACTTCAGATGGGGCATATTTGATTTGAAATTGGAAGTTTTAGTGCCCTTTTTAAGAGTCAAAGTGATTTGAGAGCAAAGAGCCCCTTTCCCCCTCCACGCTCATCATTTCCCTTAACATCTCCAATCAAAATTTGGGGGTAATAATTTTGTTCGTCGTAATTGAAGGGTCCGGAAATTATTTCTGTGAGGAAGACACCCCCCCCACAGATCTCAGGGCAAGGCTTGTAAGTTGTGCCCTGGGTGCATATAAGGTTCTTATAGAAAGGGTAGTCGCATGTGCTTTGGAGGGGATTCATTGGATTGATAATCAGAAGTTCTAGCGCCCTTTTTAAGAGTCAAAGTGATCAAAGCGCATATACCCCTTTCCTCCCTCCACACACATAAACACGTCGTGTTTTCCTGAGATGCATCCAATTGATATTTTGACAGTTCTTTTATTCAAAATAGTTCAAAGATCATATAACAAGGCTTTTTAGATTGATACAAAGCACCAGAGCCTGAGATTGAGGGTTACAAGTTATGCCCTTGGGGCATACTAGGTTCTTATGGAAGGTATGGCTGTATAAAATTTGAAGTTGGCTCATTTGGTTGAAATTGGAAATTCTAGCTCCCTTTTACGAGTCAATAGTGATAAGGGTCAACTAGACCCCCCCCCCCCCTCAACCACCCCTATTTTCATCAAACTTATGTGATTGAAACTGTGCAGTGGCAATTTTGTTTAGAATAATCCAAAGAACATATAGCAATGCCTCCAGGGTTGGAACAACTCCTCAGAGCCCTGAGGCAAGGGATTTAAATTATGCTCTGGGGGCATATAACGTTTTTATGGAATGGATGGTCGTATTAAATTCAGATAGGTCTCATTTAATTTTAAATTGGAAGTTATAGTACGATTTTAGAGACCCCCCCCCCGCCCATTATTTCCCCAAAAAATATCCAAACAAAGTTTTAAGACATCAATTTTTTCAGCATTGTTGAAAGGTTAAGTAATTATGCGTTTATGGATGTCAATATTTGCACACTACTACTGCTACTACAACTGCAGCTGCGTCTACTGCGACCACAAATACTGTTACTACTACCGCTACTATCACTAAAACTAATACTTATGTAGCAAGTACTATTAAGGCTGAGGATATTGAAAAAGATATCTGAGGAAAAGTTTAGGGTAAGATTGAACAAATCAAAGCATACTATGTGAATCTGGCACGTACACAGGAATTTGTTTCGGGGGGGGGGCGGGCAAATCTTTCAAATACCTTATTCAGTGACAAATGCCAGAAAATTATAGGAAAAAAATGTGAGATTTTTTTTTTGGGGGGGGGGGGGCGGGCCCAGAGGCCCCCTACTACGTACGTGCCAGATGTGAATACAGATAGCTCATACGGGAGTATCAGCAATATTTTTGGAACGTCTTATCTTATCAAGAGAAAACTTAAGGGGTATCACGAGTGGGACGTTTAGTTGACCAAAGGGCAAAATGTACCTGCTACTACTGCTATTAATATTGCTACTACTGCTGCAACTATTAATAAGTATACACTATTACTACTACTACTGTTCCTACTACTACCGCTACAACTATGATCAAGTACAATTAAGGCTACATGTATGAAGGTGAAAATTTGAAAGAATATTGGAGGGGGGGGATTTGAACTAAATCAAAACACATTATGCGCATGCAGATTATCAAAAGGGCGTATCTCAAGAATGAATTTGGGTATTAAGTTGGTGCTTTCGGAGAATACTTAAAGGGGAAGATCAAGTGACAAAAAGGTAGTATACACATGTCGCTATTAACACTAATACCACTGCTACTTTAACTTATTCTACTACTGCTACTAAATTACTTCAACTAATACTTCAATTGCAACCACTTGCAAGACTTTGAGTATTAAGGATGTCAAAAGCGCACATCAACAATATCTTTGGAACGGCTTAACGTGTCAAGGTGAAATTTCTGGGGCATCATGAAAGCGATGTTGAACTGACCAAAAGGCAATATGCACATGCTACTTCCATTATTAATACTGCTGCTACTACTGCTACTACTACAACTAATACAACACTAACACTGCAACTACTTTTACTACCACCGCAACTATTGTGATACTAGTACTATTAAGGCTAAATCTATGAAGGTAAAACTTGAGAGAATATTGATTGCAAATTTGAGCTAACAAACGACACTACGTACATATAGATTGTCAAAATAGTGTATCTTAAGAATTGATTTGTGTAGTAAGTTGGAACTCTCAGAGAATGCTTAAAGGGGAAGATCAATTTATCAAAAGGCAATATTCGCACACTACTACTGATACTACTGCTACTGCAACATTTACTAGTTCTACTACTACTATTGCTATTGCTGTAACTACTACTTCTATCACAACCACTTGTAAGGTAGCCATAGCATTGGCTAACTGTATTAAGTTGAGTAGTTATACTACTGCTGTGACTACTATTACAACTATACCTAAGGATATAAAGGTGAAATCTTCAGTGAATATTCCTGAAAATTTTTGTTGTACGGATGACAACCTGCCACTCATATGTATGTTGTCAAAAGGGCATATCAGCAATATCTTAGGAAAAGTTCCGTGTGTGAAATTAAGACTTACAACGCTTGTTTGGGTGATGTTGAAGTAACCAAAAGACAATATTTGCATCACAATACTACTGCTTCTACTCCTACAACTACTACTGCTACAGTTATTATTGCTGCTACTACTGCTACTGCTACTATGGCTAAGACTACTACCATTAACTCTACTGCTACTGCTACTACTATAACTACTGGTGCTGCTTCTACTACTAATGAACCTAAGGGTAATAAGGCGAAAATTTTGGAAATGTTGTAACTGTATTGAAATAAATCGAAACACACTATGCCCACATAAGTTGTCAAGAAGATGTATCCGCAATGCTTCGGGACTGGTTGATGGTATTAAGCTAAAAATTTCATTGTTTGTTGAAGGGGATATTGAAAAAAAGGTACTTTGTGCATACTGCTGCTACTGCTACTACAACTATTGCTACTGCTACTACACCTATTGCTACTGCAAAAGCTAAGGGTATTAAAGTGAAGCTTTCAAGGAATATTTAGGCGGATGCTGAAATAAGTTAAAACAAACTATGATCATCTAGATTGTCAATACGGTTATAAAGCAATGTCACCATAACGGCTTACATTATTAAGTCAGACCTTTCAGGGTAAGTTGTGACAGATCTTGAACTACCCAGAAGACAGTATTTGTATATTTTGATGTTACTTTTACGGATACTGTAACTAGTAATTCTAAGGGCATTAAATTGAAACGTCTAAAGGGAGTTTCAATTAAACGAAAAAAGTATCCGCATGCAAGTATTAAAAGGGCATATAAGCAATATCATAGGTAGCGCTGCTCTTTCGTAGCTAGTAATATCATTGATATTTTTAAAGGAGCCAATTTGGTTGGAAATTCAAAGTTCTAGTACCCTTTTTAAGAGTCAAAAGTGATTAGAGGGCAATCAACCCTCCTCTGTAGCTCGTAAGTTTCCAAACACTTCTAATCAAAATTTAAGATAGTCATTTTGTTCAGCATAGGTGAATGGCCTTGTAACTGTATCGCTAAAGCTATTGCGTAGGTGAATCCTCCACAGTTATGTTATTTGCCCATTATGTTTAAAAACTAAATGTTGCCTTATGTTTAAAAACACCGTGTTTATGTTGATTACCAATAAGACGTCCTAGCAGTATCCCAAGATCCACTGAGGGCATTATGTTCAAAACTTCGGGGCTACTTCTATTACTACTTCTGCTCTTAAAATTCAACTAAATCAAAAGAGTGTAAGTGTATCCAAGCTGTCAAAGAGCATAGATACATTTTTTTGTGAATGGCATCAAGTTTTATTTTTCAGGTCAACTAGAGGAGGTATAAAACTAAATTAAACACTACTATTTGTGTCCAGATTTTTTAAAAGGTGTATTTTGTTAAAAATTGTTGAAGCTTTTTTCTCCGGTATACAAATAACAGGCCAAACTATAAACTCTTAAAGAAAAGATTTAAACTACTATTTTCATTTTCCTTGAAAAGGCTATGTCAATTTAAAACGAATAGAAATTAATTAAAAACACTTTTTCCACAAAATCAGTTTTTCAAAGAGAAGTAACGAAATCAATTAAACCAAAAATGAACAAAAACAAAATCAAATAATCTACGAAGCGTAAAACTACCACATATCCGCATCAATAAATAAATGAAACCCAAAACGAACAAAAATTACTATAGATAGCCGAGTCAAACTCAAAACGAGCAGAAATTAACATGAGTAGGGCTCAAAACCCACATGCCTTCCCAAGGCCAGAACATAATTTGTACTTTACTGAAAAAAATAAATTTTAAATGTTATTATTAATTATATTTAAATATTATTAAATTAACATTTTAAGGAATAAATATCAGCATACGTTTATTAAACTGACAATGCACATTCATTTGAAATTTTTTCAAATGAATTCGGCTCTTCGAAAGGGTGGCTAAATTTCAAGATTTCTGTTTGAAAGCGGCCCCTTCAGAATTTCTATGACTTCTAAGTCGATCACTGCTGGCGAAAAAAATAATAATAACATAACAAACAAGTATGCGTTTGTAACACAAAAATACTTACAGTTAAAGGCTTAAAAATTGTATTAGGAGGCTCATTTACATACAACATTTAATGGGGCGATTTTCATCGGGATTATATTACTTTCGGATAGGTTTTCTCCCTTTTTCTGAACTTACTTATAAAAATAACTTTTAAACGTAAAAATAATCACGTAAATTTAAAAGTATTAAAATGTGAATTGGTGAATTTAAATAATTTTTTTTTTAATTTTTGATTACTGTTGGTTCAGCTTGCTTTTTACGCACAGTTTGTTAATACGAACTTTTGAGAAAAAAAATTTTGTTTATTAATGCAGATCATCTAACTTATGATTAGTTATTCACGAAACAAAATTATCCATTTTTATTTATTTATTTCTGATTTAGTTTGTTCTTTTTAGGATGGTGAAAAAGTTTTGTTTATCATAAATTTTACGCTACTATCCAATTTGTTTAACAGTTTGAGGTAGGATGCTCGATGAAGAACTTACACTGAAGTCCCCTGTTCGTAGCAACGAACTGTACGTAAGGATCGAGCCATGTCAATAGTAATCGAAACTCTGAAAAACGGATTTTTTACATGTAAATTCGCTCGTCAAAAGTTATTAAGATAACGAGTTTTATCTAACTTTATATTACAGCGAATGGCCATGGACATTGAAGCATTGGCGATTTCTGTTAGCTACATCGTTCTTACATCTGTTGTTTGCTTCTATGTTCGCAAAGCAGCTGGAAGCTATGTCACTGCAGAACCGTCTCGATTCATGTGTCTAGAATTCTTGGCCACTGCAGAGATGTGTGCCACTGGATTTGAACTGCTCGTCAGTAAGCTATTTGATTTGTGCATATACTCGCTATAAACACATCGCCAGGGGGATGGGTTTGGGGAAATAGCTCCTTCGATTAGTTATAACAAAAACTTTTTAATTTTTTTCTAATTTAAAATAATTTGGAATAAACGTACAGACGAGTCAGACGAGTGTATGCAAAGCCAAAGGATCTTAGCAATAATACAACATTTAAAATTATATTTATTTTTTTATTATTTTTTTTTTAATCTGTGCATTAATGCTTTAAGTGTTGCACTTTCAGATGCTGTTATATACCTATGAATTTTTTAGTATGCATGTCTTAACAAGTAGACCCACTCCTTGCTATTTGAATCCCCTTCCATTACTTGAAGTTACTCATAGCATTGGACAAAACTCACACTAGGGCATTTCAGGGAATTAGCTACAAGTAAAAGAAAACAAAGATAGGTTCGTCGTGTAAAACCTTTTGTGCCAAACATTAAAAAAAAAAAAAATAAGACTAATTTTAATGTGAGCTATATGTTCACATTTTTTCAAAGTAAAATTTAATAATAAAGACAGATCTCAGTTCCTCAACTTCATGTAACTAAAACTCTTTTATGGTGGCAAGACAGGTTATTAGATCCTACCCACCAATGGGCATCTACATATTACAGCTATATTTTACCTGATTGTACTTTAAAAATCCAAATAAATTATTGTGGTTTTTTTTGTTTTTTGTATATCATTTTTGTGCTTTTGTATTTTGATTCATTATTTCATGTTTTGGATTTCCTAGTTTTTTCTAAAGGATATTACATTGGCCAATCAATAGTATTGGCCAATTCCCATATCTAAGTTGGCTAGTTTATATCTCAACATATTGGACCAATTACTGGTAAAAAGTTTCTTGGCCTAGCATGTTTTCTTAAATTAAACTAAAATAAATTTTGCCTGGTATTTTTTGTTGTAGTTGCCGAGGCTCACGGTCTGTGGATCTATGCCATTTGCCTGTTCTTTTTTACAATCTACTTTTCGAAGTGTTGTGGTGAAGCTTGTGCCTGTCCTTATATCTACATCGAAAATTACCTAAGCGGCAGCATTGATTCTACAAGGGCAGTTTTAGCTATTGCGGCCGAGATTGCTGGTGGTTTAGCCGTCTTCCAGTAAGTTTGTGCATCTCTGTTACTAGCAAGATTAATTTTTTTTTTAATCTAATTTTTCTTTTTACTGGGATTAAAAATGATGTTTTGTTAAGTTCAGGCAAACTGTAGAAACGGTATTCCGTCCTGCAAAAAAGTTACATGACCGGGAAAGCACGTCAATGGTGTTTTTTTTTTTTTTTTTTTTTTTTTTTTTTTTTTTTTTTAGTAGCTTAAACGTCTATCTTGCCATTTTTCTTCATATTTTTGTATTCAAGTAATTTGTTGTAAGAACATAGCTTTTATATTAAAAAACGAAGACATGAATGTGAAATGATAAGGAGCCTGAGATAAAGATAAAGAAAAAATAAAAAAGGAAATGTACAACATCAGTTTAACGACCACATAGTGAAGTAAAATTTGTCCGAGGGTAGAAAGTAAATTACATAAACTTTAAACTTTTTTCGTATGCTGACCACGTGCTGGTCCACATGGCACAGGTATCGATCTCCTGATTCTTTTGCCTTCGATCGGGAGTGAAATACGGGGTTGGGGGAAAATCATTTGAAGCTGGGTTGACCCTGGCTGAGCTTACAAAGTAACGCTGCTGAACTCTGCTCAGAGCCACTTAATCGCCTACACAAAGACTAAAACCCCTGTAAATATGGACATAGGATTGCAACTTCAGCGCTTTAGCCACTCGGCTAACTGACACACTGCTACGCGACACATACATTGCTAAAATAAAAACATGGTAACCTAACAGGTTACATCGCCCTTTCGTCACTACATGTCCTTAAAATAAGCGGTCACATTGATACATTATAATAATATCTCGAGAGCTCAGATCCCCCCCCCCCCTAAAAAAAACAAAAAAAAAAAACAATCCCCAAAAGAAAGAAACTGAGTAAAAATTATACTTACTAAAAAGAATTTCCTTAATTTGGGTATAAGGGTATGAGAGTACCAAAATTCATTTTGGAATATAAGATGTATTTTTATCATTACAAATACCATTATAATTTTAAATACAAGGAGCCACATATATAGGGATAAGTAGGCACCGAATAACCCAAAGACTTTTGCCAAACCCCTTTAGAATATACCATTTTTCAGTGAAAAACATTCTATTTTCAGTGATGAATTTTACAGTTCTTACCAATGTGTTTGAACTTATAACTAGCATCAGCCAACACCTTTTTATTAAAAAAAAAAACAAAAAACAAGTTTTTTCAATTGAAAGTAAGGAGCAACATTAAAAATTAAAACGAAAAGAAACTATTACGTATATAAAAGGTGTTTCTCCCTCCTCAATACCTCGCTCTTTATGCTAAAGTTTTTTAGTACTTAAAAAAAAACGTCTTATTGTTCTAATTAAACGGCCCTTGTGTTTCAGGAGTCATTATTAAAGAACTGGGACAAAATTCAAACTTTAGAGTAAAAAGCGAGGTGTTGAGGAGGGGGAAACACCCTTTATATACGTACTAATTTCTTTCCGTTTTAAGTTTTAATGTTGCTCCTTACTTTCAGCTGAAAAACTTGTTTTTTTATTTAAATTCTAAGCATTTTTAAATAATGCTAGGAAATCTGGCCCTACCTCAACGCAGAAACCCCCTGTCCACGGAAATATCCTCTAGACAATTCAATCCCGGTGAAGATTTACCCCGGACAATTACTCTTAACCACTCTGCGCGTAAAATGGAAACGGAAAAGAGAAGCAAGACGTATAAAAAGAATTGTGTAACAAATCTTGCAAATTCTCTCAGTATATAATTTCCCCTGACAAGTTCCCTCCCTGGAAATTTCTCTCCCCATGAAAAATTCCCCCGTGGAAAGAACCCCAGCATAATATTTGTCCCCATCCACCCAAAAATGTACACCTACATCCCAAACGCAAATACTATGCGCAAATAATGGGCAAATTTTATAACTTAAAGACCTTTCCCCTGGAGCTGTGGGGGGAGTCATGTTATACCCTAGGCCATAGTTAATGAGCCTTTCAACTATGATGAACAAAATGGCTATCTCAAAATTGTGATCGGACAATTTTGAGAAAAAAGGGGCGGTGGAGGGGACCTAGTTTCCCTCCAATATTTTGGTTACTTAAAAAGGGTACTAGAACTTTTAATGTCCGTTCGAATGAGTCCTCTTCCGATATTCTAGGACCACTGGGTAGATACGATTACCCCTGGAAAAAAAAACAAAAAAAAAACAAACAAACACGCAAGTAGAAGGGCCTTATTGAGTCGTGTCACCCACCCCTGCTGCCACCTATAACTTTTTTAACACCAAATATGGGCATAGCCTCCCTAGGGAGAACACGTGGTTAATGGGGTCAATGACCTCTTTCTCCATGGTCTCTTTCTCCAGGTGTGTTTTTGGCACGCTCTCAGTGAATGTTATGATCCAGAAATAGTATTTGTTGTTGTTTCCGAGGCAATTGTCAAGGTCAATGTTGTTGTTGTTGTAAGTGCACGCTCTCAGCGAATGTTATGATCCGGAAATAGTATTTGTTGTTGTTGTTGTTTTGGGTAAATGTTATGAGTTTCCCGGAAACAGTTAGATCACGTGTTTCCTTCTCAGCCAATCAGAGGGCTTGTTTACTTAACAATTTGACCTTGAGATTTCGTATATAACGGACATGCAATGTGATTCAATTATCAGAAACTATTGTGACGCAGTGCAAACAACTAAAATGGATAGAACAATTAACATTATTGACGAGCTTGAGGCCTTGGCAGCCGCAATTAGCAATGTAAGTGCATTTTCATTTTCAAACGAATTTTCCTTGGACATCCTCCAGTATATTCAGCTAAAACGTAAATATATTCCTTTACCCCCAAACCCCTCCCCCCCCCCAAACCATACAAACATCATTATAATCAATGGAAAACATAAAATATATTCTTTTTACCCTAACCCCCTGCCCCCCTGTTTTACAATCCCAAATTCTCGCAAAAAGAAATAATTATCCTTTCGTTAAATTCCTTGCTTCTATATTTCCAGCTAAAGCGATCACTGACTTCTGTCAATTTTTAATGAAAATGCCGCTCTGTTTTGACACAAGACTCCAATGTAAGGCCTATAATTAGCTATCATCCTTTCCGGTTTACAAACGCGGTCAACGGAACTATTCTTCCGTCAAATTAAAACACAATGATGCAATAATTAAGCTAAGGCCTACACAACCTGTGTGGAAGTAGAGAAACAAGTTATTTTCGAATTAGGGTCTAACAATATCCCCCATTGTTTTACAATCCCAAATTCTCACAAAAATAAATACCTTTTCGATCACTTCCTTCCCTCTCTATTTCCACCTAAATCCCCCCTCCCCCCACTCTAATACAAACATCACATTGCAATGAAAACGAAAATATATTCTTTTACCATCGAAAGCTAACCACTGCAAAAAGAAATACCTTTTCTCAAATTTATTTTTTCTGTGACACCTGTCGCTATTAAGCCGCTAACTTGACAATACATTTCCGCAAGCATATAATTACTTTGTCACCCTTTTCCGGTGTGTTCACGCTATCGGTCTAGCCAAATGGTTTTTTTTTGGCTGTCAAATTAAAACAGTTTTAAGCAAAAAGAGATTGCTTTATATTAAGATTGTAGTTTCGTAACCTTGTATTTGTCAGAGAACTAGTTAAAGATATTATTTTCAAATTAAATTTAAAAATATATTTAGCAAATTCTGTGAAAGGGGGGAGGGGGCAATAAATTGATTATAAAAGATACGTAGTTATAAATTACTGGACATGGGGAGGGAACTGAAGGCAAAAACAACGACATAAGATAAAAATTAAAACAAACTATTTCTTCGCATTAAAATTAAGGGCCTTGTATTTGTCGGAGAACCAGTGAAAGAGATTATTTTCAAATTAAGTTTAACAATATATTTAGAACATTATGTGAAAGGGGGGAGGGGGCAATACATTGCTTCTAACAGCTTCGTTGTAAGTAAATTATGTAAAGGGGGGGGCAATGCCTTCAATTCTACCGCCATCAGTTTAAAATGAAAACAAACTATTTCTTCGCATTAAAAGTAAGGGCATTGTATTTGTCGGAGAAGCGGTGAAAGAGATTATTTTCAAATTAAGTTTAACAATATATTTAGAAAATTATGTGAAAGGGGGGAGGGGGCAATACATTGATTATAACAGCTTCTTTGTAATTAAATTATGTAAAGGGGGATGGCAATGCCTTCAATTCTATCGAAATCATTTTAAAGTTAACAAAAACTTTGTCTCCTCTTTAATATTATATGCAGGTTTTGTGTCATAAAAGCTGTGAAATAGTTCATTTTCAATTTAATTTTAACACTATTTTGATAACATTATTTGACAGGGGGGCGAGGGCAAGACATTGCTTCTAACAGATTCGTTGTAAGTAAATTATGTTAAAGGGGGAGGCAATGCCTTCAATTCTACCGCCATCAGTGTAAAAGGAAAACAAACTATTTCTTCGCATTAAAAGTAAGGGGGGATTTGGTGTGTAGCCATGTACACCCATTGACAAGAAAACTAATGTGTAAATATATGCGATGCGTCTCTAGACATGTTTTTATTTTTTTCAAGCTCAATAGAGTTTCTTTTATATTCCAGGGCGTGAATCCAGGATTTTTGTTGGGGGAGGGGGTTAGCACTTTTAATAGTGACAAAATAGAAAAGATAATTGTTTCTTACCTTAACTGCTTCTTCGTCATTTAGTGATTTTAGCTATAACATTGAATAAAAGGTAGTAATATATGCCTTTCGCTTGAATAAAACCCATGATTAACTCAATGAGAGGGTAGACTTAGGGTGGTTTAATTTTCCTAAATTTAGGGGGGAGAGAATATGGGTTTTTTTGCTTTAATAAAATGAGATAAATACTTTTCTAATCAAAATTATGGTTAATAATTTTCTTTCTTTAAAAAGGGAGAAATTAGTTTAATACTAATTTTCTTCTCTTCTTTAAGGCAAATAGCGGAGAATGCTTGTCGCCGCCACCCGCTAAGAAAGCAAGAGATGACGAGGCAGCCCTCCAACTGAGACCATCCATTATTAAGTATGCTGGCCCAACCCCAAAACAAGTGTTGTCGGCCCAAGTGCAGCCATCCATGCAAGCCCCTCTTAATCAAGCCTCAATGCTGCCTCGTCAAGTTGCAGCCTCGGCTGCACGAGCCCAGTATATCGCTAGCCCGGCTGCGAAAGATAGTGATGGACATGATATGATCCATTTGAACCCCAGTCATACAGCAGGGCTTTCAGGACAGGATACAATGCCTGGTCCTTCGGGTGCCCAAGCCCAGACGAATTATGCAAATGTAAGCATTTTTCCTACCTATCTATTTCTTCCAATGTTTTTTCTTTTTCACTATTTTTCAATATAAACTTATCTCAGTGAGATATTAACCCCCCACCCCCACTATTACATATCTAAATGTAATTTTTTACAATGAAACCCCTCTTTTCTCTGCTCCCCCCTCCCTCGGAGATATCTAAATATAATGTAATTTTTTTGCAAAGAAACCGCTCTTTTCTAATCTTTGCTATCGCTTCGATATCTCATAAGTGAATATTTTTAGGTAATTTCTATTAATAATCACCGCCTTTGAAACTCAAAATGCTATTTTTTTCTAATCTTTACTATTTTCTCTGTTGCTATCACATATATTTTTAGGTACCTTTGAAACACCGACTGCTCTTTTTCACGTAATTTTGAGAGAGAGATTATCCCATCTGTCACATATTGACGTTCTAATTTACACTGAATATTTCTATCGTACCAAAGATTTTAGTGAGGGAAACCAACTCAAAAGTTCCCGGAATTTTGAAATTAAAACTTGCTCATCTACGCTCCATATTTATACTCTTGTTTCCACTAAATCTGTCTGGACTTAGAAAGAAATATTTCAACTTTTTAATTGAAGGGGTTAAAGGGGACTGGGACAACCTGTGGACGTGCTGCATGAAGCACCACAGGTCCGAAAGGTACCGTAGGTAAGGGACGCGCCGCAGGATGTGCTGTGGGCCAGAGAAGCACCGCAGGATGTGCTTCTATGTCATATCTTAGATTATCTTAAGTTGGAACTTTCAGTTGAATTAACCAAATGTTATTAAACAATAATTCAAATTTTAACAATAAAGGTGATTTGAACACTGAAAGTAAGCTATTTTTTCATTTAGAGGTCGGACGGCCGTTGGTCCCATACTCTCCATCCAGTGAATAAGGAGAGGACCCACCAGTAGTGTTTCAGGATAATTAGAAATGAGGCGATATCAATGAAGTACCTGTCGAGCTTGATGAGTGTTTAGCTGATTTTTTTAAAGTAGATAATAGCACAGTTGAGCTGGTAGACTTGAGCCCGAACACTTTGCAGATTTTAGATGATTTAACAGGGAACCCTCCTCCTACTGATTACCTACTTCAAACAACTGAAGTGGAACAGGGTCCAAATATTGTTGAACAACATGGGGGAGGGGGTACATCTTTCCCCGATTTTCAATTGTCGAATATAATTTTAAATAATATAGTTGTTTTCACTGCAACGTTTGGGGATCCTTTTAATACACTTATGGGGGGAAATTTTGTTTTTGATCCTGTAGAGAGAGTGCCGGCCTCTGTAGATAAAATGCGTGCACGACTGAAGCCACAAATTCAGTTGTGGGGGGGTAGGAATTCAATTAAGGTTTCAATTGTTTTAAAGGTTTTTTATTTGAATGAGGGGAAAAGCGAGGTTTACTATCATTTAATACATTTCGAGATGCGTTTGGTTTATTCGAATTTGGAAAATTTTGAGGGAGTTTTTTGTGAGTGGATAGGACAAATTATTACGCATCTCGAGAACTATAACAAAATGGAAGTGGGTCTGTAGTTTTATTTGTTGAAAATTTAAGTGTAAATATATGTAAAATTAAGAAAGATTTTATTTTAAGAGGGGGGCTAGGTCTGAGAGGGATACTATTTTAAATTATAATCCAGATCTAGAGGGTTGTAAAGGTGTCCAGAAGATTTGTTTTGAAACAGATCAAAAGTGTTTCAAGTATGCTTTCATCATCTCAGCATTAGAGCCTCTAGCTCGGGACGCTACCAAGAAGAATTTAGACATTTGGGCTATACATGGGAAGGAGTGCTCGCTTTTCTCAGTTGTAGATTTTTCTTGCCTAGAAGGAAAATATCCAGTAACGCTAAGATCCATTGACATGTTTGAAAGGGCTAATGCTCATTTAAATATTGGCGTTACTGTGGTACAATACGAAACAGAATTTGAAGATGGGACTCGTTCTAAAAAGAAGGGGGTGGTCTTCCCAGTAAGGGGCCCATCAGTTGATTTGGTTAAACACTGGGTTTGGTTGCTTTACACACCACCTAGTCAATCGAACGAAATCGGTCATTTTAACCCTATCACTGACATTAGTAGAAGTCTGGGGGAGGAGAAGCTGAGGGGGGAATGTGTCTGCTGTCCGAGATGCCTATCTAGATTCCGTGGTGATATAAAATACGGTATCATATGAAGCATTGCAAACAGCATGGATATCAGACAGTGGGAACGGTTTTAGGGGATAGGGCTATTTTAAGTTTTAAAAATTTTCAAAATACTCTTCTCCAATGTAACAAAATATCTTTAGACTGCGAGGCTAAGGTAGTGGAGATGAATGACCCACAATATCCAAACCGTATCAAAAAACACCAGGCCATTGCAGTGTCCTATGCACTTGCGCAAAGAGACAGTTCTAACACCATGCGGTTGTTGGAAATAGTTGAAACATTGGATGAGAATGAGTGCATGGTCAAGGCATTGACTAAACTGATTAGCACGGCTAATGGTGCTATTTCTCGTTTGAGAAATACGCATTATCCAATGGTACTGTCTGCAAAGTATTGTCTCGCTATTAAAAATAAAAACTTTTTGGGGTTTTTATGGGGGTGTTTGTCGCGGAGGCTCCGGGGACTAACGAGAACAGCGGGGGGCGGGGGAAAGTCAGAGACCATGATCACTTGTGGCAGGAAATATCATCTGGGGGTAGTAATTTTAGGGGGGATAGCGCATCAATCGTGTAATTTAAACGTTAGCCAGCAGTTTTTTATGTCAGTTTTTATTCATAATTCTAACTATGACTTAAAATTTATTTTACCAGCACTGGCAAGTATGCACAGGGAGGGAGGGGGAGTAGACAGTCCATGGGTGAATAATTCGTTTACCTACAACATTATTCCCAAATCGGCCGAGAAGTTATTGCTTCTCGAACTGAAATGGCAGGTAGTGGATAATGAGCGTACGTGCTGGAATAAAATTAGGTTTTTAGATTCTTTTAGTTTTTTCCCCCAAATCCTTAGGACAACTAATTCATGTGCAGAAAAGCGACAATTTTGATAGCTTTCCCTTGATTAAACAGCACTTTCCAGACAGTGAAATGTATGACTTATTAACCAGCAAAGGTGTATATGCATATGATTATTACTGTTCTGGCGCTCGCTTAAGCGAGGTGAAACTACCTCCAGTTGAAGCTTTTCACAATTCACTGACCAACAGTGAATGCACAGCTGAGGATTATGAGTTTGCCAAGAAGATGTGGTCCAAGGGGGGTTGTAAAAATGGGTGGGATTATTGTAGACTGTACTTGGCCAGTGACATTCTAACTCTGTTGGATATAGTCTGTAGGAATACAGACCAGATCCATTCAGAGTTCGGTTTAGATATAGGCTATTATATTTCCACACCCCATTTAGTGATGGATTGAATTTTAAAAATTAGAAGGGAGGAAATAGGCCTAATCACCTATGTAGATCAGCACCTTTTTGTAGAGCGTTCAATGAGGGGAGGGTATGTTTTTCACGGGGACCGCGTCTTTTCAACCGATCCGAGCGGACAAAGCACCGGTGCAAAGTCAAATGCAGTGTTCTTGGACATGAACTCGTTATACCCCTCGGTAATGTCCCACTACTCTTTGCCATGTGGGAACTATCAATGGCTTGAGAATCCTTTTGAGTTCCCCGACATTACCATCGTCGAGGACAACGGGCCAGAAGAATGTTTTTTTGAAATTGACAGTCACATTCTGCTGGCGCTTCACGACTCAGTCAAAGGTTTTGTTTTTCCCTGTCTCACTTGACCAGTGACCAGGGACTCGATGAGCCCCTACAACCGATCATTGGTTGAGGATATAGGGATGCATTAGACCCCCTCTAAACAGAAACTGATTGCTGATTTGGACCCTAAAGAGAATATTGTTGTTCACCATGTGCTTTTGCATTGGATGGTGAGCAATGGTTTCAAGATCACCAAAATACATAGGGTCCTACAGTTCAATCAGCGACCATATTTGAAAACGTTTATCGATACTTTTGTCGACAAATGTTCTAGGGTAAATTCAAAGGTGGAGAAGGACTTGTACAAGCTCATCCTAAATTCAGCGTTTGGCAAAATGTGTGAAAGCGTTCGTAATAGATCTCGCTGCGACGTCGTGACTGACCCTCTAGAGTGTGCACGAATTATTGCCGACCCCAATTTTACATCATTCACGAGCATAGAGGCCGGCATGGTTCTTCTACACAGGCGAAAGCGAAATGTGGTACTGAACAAGAATATTGTAGGTGGCAGTTCAGTTCTAGAAATTTCAAAGAAGCTCATGTTGTCGTTCTTTTACAATGTGTGCAAGGTGCAATGGCCACGGGAGGGGGAGGTTCAAGTTTACTATAAGGATACAGATTCTCTGCTGTTAAAGGTAAATGGGACTGAAGATTTATTGGGTGATTTGCAAAATGGGGTGCACATCAGCTCGCGGATGGATTTCACCAACTGGAATCCATCCCTCTACCCCGAGCTGGTGAAACGTCAAGCCCCCAAGCAACTATTAAAATTTAAATCAGAGACGGGGAGTGATTTGATATCCAGGGGGTGTTCCGGGGTCCCAAAGTTTATTGCGTGGAAACACATAGTGGGGATGAAAAGAAGGCGTGTAAAGGGGTGCGTACACACTTTTTAAAGAGCAATTTTAACATGAACGTGTACAAAGACTGTGTAGAAAGTAGCCTAGTGCCAAGAGCACAAGTGCTTGCAATTTGCTCTTTACAGTATAGAAATTATACTGTGAGAGTAGAAAAAATGCAATGTCGTGTATATCTGACAAGGTCTATGTGCTCGAGAATGGTGTGAGTGTCCTACCTCATGGTCACTATCGTATTTCAGAGCGGGTTGAATGCGTAGACTATCGTAATAAACTTGGTCTGGATAAATTAATCTAACCAACTAACCACCACCACTCAACCTTTCATAAATTAACCTAACCAACTAACCAACTAACCACCCAACCTGTTCACAAATTAACCTAACCAGCTAATCTAACCCAAGCACTAACCACCACCACTAACCCATCCACTAACCTGCAGTAGCAGTGACGACAACTATTCTTTTTCTACCGCGGCCCGGGGGGGGGGGGGGTCCCACTGTAATGTTCAAATGTGCTAGTTCCAAGTGTATTTTCAAGTGTGTTTTCTGTTTTCTGTTTTTGTTGTATAGAAAAGTGTTTTGTTTTTTTTTTGTACAGAAAAGTGTATAAAGACAATAAGTGCTGTTGATGGACAGAAAAGTGTTTAAAGACAATAAGTGCTGATGATGGACAAAAGTGTTTTTTTATAGAGCGTTATCATTGCCGTGTTCATGATGAACAAATAGAGTTTTTATGTTGACCATGAAATTTTGTCAACTGTTCTTGTTGAAAAAGTGTTATTTTTATCGTTACAGTTCATGTTGAACAAATATTTGTTTTGATATTGCCGAAATAAATGCCATGAAATATTGTTTTTTTGATGTTGTTGAATAGATAGATACATGGGGAAAATTATTGCTACTTATTCATTGGACACACGTAATATACAGTTAACTACAAACTAACTTTTGTCCCCAGCAGCAGTATGTTTGAGTTTAAAACACCCTTCAGATCATTTTTGCGTGGTCCGTCAATGTCAGCGACAACAACGCTCTTAACCAGGATAATTCAAAATTGCGATAAAAGGTTTTTGAAAAAGCCAAAAAAAATCTACTATTGCTATAGTATCTGGCAAGAGTCCTATGATAAAATAAAAGCTATTGCCGCAACCATACCAATACAATTCATACGGGGACTTGATGTTTTCAATTTTATTGAACTAAACTCGTGGCCGATTTGTGACGATCTTGGCAAAACTGTTGAACACTTTACGTTGAATCAGTTAAAGCGGCTCATTGCTTTTTCCCACCAAGAAAACAGTTTCGAAACCTTTGTTCTAAACAATTTGTTTCATCTGTACACGTGCATGCAAACCCTTGCATTGAACTCAACTATTTATATTCTTTATTGATCCGGTCGTGATTCTAGCTTGCTCATAACTCTCAATAAGCAGATATAACCCGGCATCCCAAAACTTCTGTTGTCACCATACAATCAGGTGACTAACAAGCCATATAGTTAAATTTTGCTGGATCCTAATCAGATCACACCCGAGGATCTACGTGTAGTCACTAACATTTTTGGCAATGAAATTACCGTATACCATCCAGTGAACAGTAGAAAAGGATATTAGTTGGCGTTATGACACTGAAGAAACAACACGAACAACGGTATCTGTTTTCTGTTTTAAGCACTTCAAAACCTCCGCTTAGGAAGGCCATACTCAAACATGGTGTTGACACTGATTTCATTAATCTAATATCTGAACTTTAAATTTAACGGAGGGCATTGTACAACTGCAATAAGGTTTTAGACAAAAGACATACCAAAAGGTTACAACGTTCCGCGCATTGGAATTAAAAAACAAGGGGAAAAATTTAAGAGAACACGGCTCCTTCAAGGGGGTGTTAGCTTTTTCACACTTTTAATGCCAATAATTGCAGGACTTGTAAACAGTTTACTCTAGAGAATGGCAAAACCATATAAATTGACACCATTAAAACTTTTCCTCTCACCCGTTAAACATTCTGAAGACAATCTAAACAAATTCATCAATGGTGAGAATATTACCGAAGAAAAAAACTGCTTTTACTTCAAGATGCATTGCGACGTGTGGCCAAACATAAACCTTATCGTGAGAGACCTGCCGCCGTCGCCGCCATTACCGATCTTTCCAAACTGAAAAAATCTCCTCAAGATTCTGCAGCACTGCATTCAAAGGAGAAAGAATTGAATTCGATTGTAATAAAAATTGGAAACCTATTGCCACTCACCTATCGAGAACAAAGTAAAAGAGTATTATCTTATCTCATGTTGGAAACTGGCGATCAAGTTCAAGTCGATAGCACAGAGAAACGAGTTATAATTCAAGGAAAAAGTTATAATCTAGTTGATTTAATTTGTGGTATGGTGACGAATCGTAAAGGACTTTTATCCTTTGACAATAATCTATACACCTTTCTAAGTATATGAAACTTTCCAATAAGTCTTATTGGCAATAAGCAAATTCTAAAGAAACTAAGAGAATATAGTCCTCCAACAACACCATTTAAAAAAGACGAAGAAGATTCAATATTTGAAAATACTAGCACCACTGATTTTACAACACCTGTGGTTGCTAGTCAAAAGCGAAGACGAATTGATTTACCCTCCAGTGTGCAAAAGGGGAGTGGGCATTACACTACGTGTTTACGCTCAAAATGGATGAAGTTCTGAAATGTATTTATGAAAATGATGGCGAGGCGGGAAGTTTAAGATCTCCCAAAACGCTTTCCAATGTCTCCGACACCACATTGAAAAAAGCAAAAGAGTATCTACAAAATTAACTGAGTTACACACTGCATCGAATTCACAGGCTTCGCGGCAAACAATATCGACAAACTAAAGCCTTTTTCCCTCTGCATATAATGCAAACGGATCTTTTAACTCTAGATGCAATTCAACAGCGTCACAATGCGCCTTACAAATATATTCTAGTGGCAATCAGTATCTTTTGTCACTATGCCTATGCCAGTCCACTGCGATAAAAGAGAGGTGTTGAAGCTGCTAGAGCCACTGAAAGTATTCTTGAACAGGATTCATATAGAAAAATTCAATCGGATCGTGGCAATGAATTTGTTAATCCACCTGTGAAAAATGTTCTTTTGAAATATAATACATTATTCAAGCGGAGTCACAGTCCAACAAAGAATAAATAGGCTTGACGATTAATAAGAGCAATTTTTCTATTAATTCCAAGATCTAGCGTATTGAAAATAAATATGATTTTTCTCATGATTTACATAAAATCATGTTAATTTACAACCATCGACCACATCGATCTCTGTCCAACTCTACACCAAGGGATGTTCACTACAGTGAGAATACATTTGATGCTTTTCTAAAGCAATACTCCAATGGCAATGAGAAGAAAAAGAAGAAGAAATTCAATGTTGGTGATACTGTTCGAATTAATAGAACCACTAATAATTTAGAAAAGGGGACTTATTTATAGAGCACTGAATTTTTTAAAGTGTCCAAAATTCTAGACACTAAGCCCACAACATATCGACTACGAGACACCAAAGATGACGAGATTCTCGGTGTTTTTTATGAATATGAACTGCAAAAAGTTAGAAACAATAGCGAAAGGTATCAAATTAAAAAGATATTAAGGAGACGTACTCATAGGGGCAAGAAACAGTTGCTTGTTTACTGGCTAGGATACAACTCAGATATTGATTCTTGGGCCAGTGCTGAATACACTGACAATGCCCAATGATTTCTATGTGACTTTCATGTCCAATATTTCTGATCCTCTCTACAATGACCTGAATAGAACAAATAATTTTTGGACGAAACTCTCCCCCAGCATCAAATTCGATGAAAAGTATGAAGTGGCTCTTGTCGATTGTATTCTCATAAATACTTATGACATCCTGAGAAAAGATCGTAAATATGATATAAAAATTGGACCCTATGATTGGCCGCCACCAACAGGTGATGAAGAACTAATTCAAAAAATCAATTGGATGAATTATCAATATATTGAATTACCCTATGAGGACCTCACCTGCATGAATGATTTATTTCGTTCTGTTAATAAAAGAATTTCTATTCGTAAAAAAGGAGCTTTTCATTTCAACTATTCAAAGGAGGAGGGCTAGATCTACATTAGTTCACCTATTGCCAGCGAAAAGGTTATTCTCAACGATAATCTAAAGGATTTTCTAGGCTTTAAGCTCAATATAATCAATGGTAAAAGTGCCGGAAACACTAATTTCATTTTTGCTGACTACCCGCCTGCCTTCTCCACGGACACCTGTATATTTCTCTATTCTTCATTTGTGGAAACATCTCGGGTTTTTAATTCAAATGTTCCCATCCTACGAGTTCTTGAACGAAAAAACAATCAAGAGCATATTCACCACTACAATATAAATCATCTTTAATATATCCCAATAAACACGTCCTATTTGGAACTCTGTCAGTTAACACAAAGAATAAAATTGGGCCATCCAATAGCAATTTCAAAAGGGTTGGCTGTGATTACATGCCATTGTTGACCCATTATTCAAATGCAAGATGTCTCATAGAAAAGTGGTATTCCCTTGTCCTGATATTGACTGCTATGTTAACACTCTTGGCCCGAAACAACAGGGCAATGGAATGGACTATTACAGGGGTCGCTTGTCAATGTCTGGCTACGGTCTTGGCAGCTGGTTTGTTAAGCTGTTTCGCTCTTCACTACCACTGGCTAGAAAATATATTGTACCGGCTGCGACAGATTTTGCATCCTCTACACTATACGATTGGGGCTATGGCAAGGATTTAAAAATAAGGGCTGCGGAAAATCTTAGGTCCAGTTTGTGAACTCTTGGCGAGAGATTTAAACAAAATGGTAAAGGCTTAAAAAGGTCAAGAAACAACGCATCGCTCATCAGTCTCTACTCAGGACGGAAACGAAAGACATCCCTCTTGTCAAAGAAAAGAAGCAAAAGCCGACACGTCCTGTAAACAGAAGTCCCAGGAGGAAAATTGTTAGATTGAAACTAGATTTCTTCTCCTAAAATGTCCTACCTACCGCATAAGGATTCTCAACCTTCAATCACCGCCTCATTGAATCTATTCAATGCTGAAAATGTTGATGTGAGTGTCAAGCATGGATACTATGAACAATTTTATCCACAACAACCCCTCTCCGATAATCTCCACTTTCAAATTTATTCCAATGAAGACTACTTTATGGATATGTCTTCAACATTTATAGATTTGCAAATGAAAGTCCGGAAATCCGATAATACAATGCCGATTCGGGCCGATGGGATATCCTATGAAAATTGTATACTATATAATTTATTTCGTCAAATTAGTGTCTACATCAATGGCACGCTGGTGAGCACAAGCAACAATCTCTCAAATTATACAAGCTATATGCAATTCATGCTGATGACACCCAAGTCATACAAGGAATTGAGAGGTACCTCCAATGGATATGAATATATTACTAATACTGATAGTACAGATGCACTTAAAAATGCTACAACTAGTGAATTACATCTAGTTGGAAAAATATATCATGAAATATTTAATATACCCCAATGGCTACCGCCCAATGTTAAAGTAGATATAAAATTGACGCTTGCACCCTCCAATTTCATTTTGAGAAAGGAACTTGCTGGCAATCCCGATGTAAGTCTCTCCCTCACCTCGGCAATACTTCATGTACGCAAACAACAGGTCATGAGTTCTGTTGCTTTGGCCGTGGAAAAACTGAGAGCTAATGGCAACAATATTAAACTACTTGTTCCTCATACAATCACCAATCAAAGTCATATTGCCATGGGCTCACGCACCTTCACCGATTCATCCTTTATCAATGGTGAAATTCCGTCAAAACTTGCTTTGGCATTTGTAAAGAGCGCCAGTGCAAAAGGATCATGGACTGAATGTCCACATAAATTCGAGATGTTTGGACTTTCATCTCTTGTGTGCAAAGTAAATGGTATCCCACTCTACAATCTATCTATTGATAAATCTTATAGAACATTGTATGAGTTGACCATGCAAACCCTAGATCATGACTCTCAACTATTTGAAAATGGTATAACCGAAGATATGTTTGCTAAAACACATGGTATCGTTGTATTGGATTTGTCTGGCACACAGGATATGAGTATAGTACGTACGGGGAGTGTACGTTTAGAGTGTACATTTGCCGACCCATTGGCTGAGAGTATTGCCCTAATATCACTAAATCAATATGAAACCTATTGGGAAATCAGTCCCGAAGGTAGTGTTCTACTAGACTTGGCGCCATGAAGACCAGTCAAATAATCAGTTTTTCTAGTATGGACCCCTACATGTCCCAGTACAAATCCTGTTGTCTGCCCTCAGACTATCTTGGAAAAATTAAAAGCGCGAACAAGACCTTAATAATTGTTAATAGCAGTATATCGACTGTGCTGACAGGTTATTGGCTATGCCTCTATCAAACAACGAAGACGATTGAATTTTTTGATCCTCTTGGTCTACCCTATACATTCTACACGCCCCACATCAGCAGCTATATTGAGAGCAGCGAGACAACTGTTATTCAAAATCGAAAGAGGGTGCAGGATCTAACGACTAAAAGCTTTGGCTTCCATGCACTACTATATTTTGTGTTCCGATGTCGTGGCTATACTTACAAGCAGTTTCTCCACATTTATAGTGACAATCCCCGTCTGAACGACTTTCTAGTGGAAAATATCCTCTCATACCTATACAGTATTGATTTCAGTGCCCTAAGAGTAAAGTGTTTAGAAAATGTTTGTGAATTTGTTTATTAATAAATTGCATATATATACAACAATGTCTTTAAATCTTCACTTTTAGATTTCTTCATCGGTGTATAGGCAACTGTCGTGAACCACTAATGCTGGTAAATCATTTGGATTCACTGTATATTGATCTTGATTGACTGCAAAGTCAGGGTCACATTTTCTACAGTACAATGTAACTTCACTATTGTCATATCTCTTCGTATAGTCAATGATACTAATTGCATTCATATTATGAAATTCAAGAGTTTCAATATGTCTATTTGAAACAATATCACATACAATGTTTTCAAGTGGTGGACCACATTCGATAACCGCCAAATACAAATCACTTGATTTATAGTCATAGTGGGCAGTGCCATCACAATGATGACGTAGAAACCAGATTGTCTTTTTACCCCAACAGTTGAATCGTAGACCAGATTCCTCTTCCCAGAATAATTTAAATCCGCGACGATACCAATCTCGTAGAAATAAAGTAAAATCACGTTTAGGATTCTTTCCAATCATAGCAGGGTAAGTATTCTCCCACTGATCACATTTATCATTGTGACAATTGGAGCACAGGTGCCCTCTAGGGTGAGTCAAACACCTCTTCAAGACATGAATTACATCCTTTAATTTGTACTGCATAGCCTCCATGTAATTTACAAGGATTACATAATTTACACTTTTCACTATAGTCATCAATAATTGTAGAATTCTCACATTGAGTCCAACTGCCAAGAGTGTACAAGCACAATGGACATATATAGAACATTTTTTGGTTTCCGATGTCAACTCACTCACAGCTAAAACGAAACTGATCGTCCTCGCTCGATAAATTCAATGAGAGGGAAATGGGGAGAGAGGAGTAACTCTGTGACGTTACCTCTTTCGAATGACGGTGGAGCCATCTACATTGAATCCATTGGCAATGTTTTCAAAAGTATATCCACAATATGATTCTGCCTTGTTCCAATTAATATGTCACTAAATTGAGCATAAGCATTTGAATCAAATTTTAAAAGTTTCATACAATAGTCCGATGGGGGAGAATCAGTTTTCATTATATTGTCAAGTGTTCCCTGAAAGAATATCCTGCGTTGAAGAGATAACTTGAGAAAATCATCATCAAAAATCAAATGTTTTTCCATAAACACTAGATTTGATCTAATTCTCTCTTTCTCAAATTTATTCATTTTTCGGTCCTTTCACTCTGACTGCTGACTCTAGACTGACCCTGATTCGTTAGCTCTAACCAGAAAAGAAATGGGACATTTTCGATTTTGAAACAATTTTATTGAATAGTTACAACATCATCAATAATACTATGCATGTACAATTAGCGATAGAGTTTATTGTCTTCGATATGTTTCACTAATGCAATTAAAGCACATTGAAGTCTATTCACATGTGCTGTATCAACTTTTGCGGTGAAACATAATTGATCTTCTATTTTAAATTTGCTCAAGGATATCACATATCTTGCATATACTGCATCCCTTTCCAGACAAAGACGTGATCCTTTCGTTATTTCCACCGCAATGTTTGATGCTCTTGTATTATTACCATCAACTCCACTATCAAGTTCTAATAGTGTAAACATTCCACTCATTATTACAAATATGTATCTAAATGAGTAACGTCAAAACTGTTCTTCTCACTCCTTGAATTCTATTCACAGACTAATAGAACTTAAGCAAAAATCCTTTCCCTATATTCCCTCCACCGCTAATATGTAAACAAGCCCTCTGATTGGCTGAGAAGGAAACACGTGATCTAACTGTTTCCGGGAAACTCATAACATTTATCCAAAACAACAACAACAACAAATGCTATTTCTGGATCATAACATTCGCTGAGAGCGTGCACTTACAACAACAACAACATTGACCTTGACAATTGCCTCGGAAACAACAACAAATACTATTTCTGGATCATAACAGTCACTGAGAGCGTGCCAAAAACACACCTGGAGAAAGAGACCATGGAGAAAGAGGTCATTGACCCCATTAACCACGTGTTCTTCCTAGGGAGGCTATGCCCATACTTGGTGTTAAAAAAGTTATAGGTGGCAGCAGGGGTGGGTGACACGACTCAATAAGGCCCTTCTACTCACGCATCCGTGATCTTTCTTCTGGCAAAAAATACAAAATTCCACAATTTTGCAGATAGGAGCTTAAAACCTCTACAGTAGGGTTCTCTGATATGCTCAATCTGATGGTGTGATTTTCATTGAGATCACTTGACTTTTAGGGGCTGTTTCCTCCTTTTTTTGAAAATCAGGAAACTTTTCTCAGGCTCGTAATCTTTGATGGGTAAGTCTAAACTTAATGAAATTTATATATTTGAAATCAGCATAAAAAGCCGATTCTTGAAACAGTTCCCAGATGGATATAATAATAATGAGTCTAAGCAGGGCTGTGACGATTTATATTCAAGACGGTAGGCAAAATATTTTTTTCTTTGGGGGGAGGGGGCTGAAGGCCAAAATCACCGTAAAAGTTCATGGGAGGCTCAGCCCTGTATAAAAAGCTGGAAAGATCTCTTTAGAACCCGGAAATATGCGCTTTACTAGGGTCAAAATCACAACAACCAAACTAAGCCTCTTCCATAAAGGAATAACCTTCCGTCCCTGCCTGTAAAATGCGTTCTCTATGAAATCGGGGCTTCGGTATCTCGGCTAGTGCTTCTTGATATCTGAAATTGCGGTTGCAGCTTAATAGTTTCAGTATTAAGGGTATATGAAGTCGGGTAGCTGCTTGCTTGTTCGGATACTCCGGGAAAACTAATAAATCAAAGAGATGCAGGGTCGTATTTACAGTACTGCGGTACGATTTAGGGCGTCATAGAATTTGTTTTGGATATTCGGTTTTTTAAAAAGAGTTGATAATTCAAGTAAAAAATAAGATACACTTTTTCCACTTTGAAGTGAATTTTTGCATCTATTTAAGTATCAAGGAGGCACACTTGTGCCTCTTTAAAGAGGCGACCCACCACAATGTTAAGTGATTTCCGGTCCTAGCGGCCGCAAAGAGACAGCGGTAATCGCATTTTGTAGCCCAAGCTCAAACTAAGAACGTGCAAAATTTCACCCCCCTCCGACTTTATCTTCATGGGTAAAAGTGGGCCGGAAGTTTCGACCCTCCGACCACAGCCCCCCTTTAACGTTGTTCGATTGGGTTGAAATTTAGAGGTTAAGCTTTCCTAGGGCCCGGGAGCTTATCTTCGAAATTTCAGCTCAATTCGATTACTCCTTCCTTTTTTTCAAAAAACCAAATCCAGCCACTTAAAGTTCAAATTTTTTTTTTCTTCTTAGCCTTACCTACAGGCCACGGCTGGCAACTGATCCGGGTGAATGAGGACTCATTCGAAGCAGAATTCGACCTGTTAGGGCCTTTTGATATTTTCAGACCGAAAAAATTATCCCCCTAATTTACATTCACGAAAAACCTCGTTTGCCTATAAGAGCCCGCTCAATAAAGAGGCGACCCACCACAATGTTAAGCGATTTCCGGTCCTAGCGGTCGCAGAGAGACAGCGGTAATCGCATTTTGTAGCCCAAGCTCAAACTAAGAAACGTGCAAAATTTCACTCCCCTCCGACTTTATCTTCATGGGTAAAAGTGGGCCGGAAATTTCGACCCTCCGACCACAGCCCCCCCTTTAACGTTGTCCGATTGGGCTGAAATTTAGAGGTTAAGTTTTCCTAGGACCCGGGAGCTTATCTTCGAAATTTCAGCTCAATCCGATTACTCCCTCCCTGTTTTCCAAAAACCAAATATAGCCACTTAAAGTTCAAATTTTTTTGTTTTTGTTATACACGCCTACAGGCCACAGTTGGCAACTGATCCGGGTGAATGAGGACTCATTCGAAGCAGAATTCGACCTGTTAGCGTTTTTTGATATTTTCAGACCGAAAAAATTATCCCCCGAATTTACATTTACGAAAAACCTCGTTTTCCTATAAGAGCCCATGTTAATTTTTCCCACCACAGCCCCCCTTTAACGTTGTTTGATCGGGCTGAAATTTAGAGGATAAGCTTTCCTGGGGCCGGGGAGCTTATCCTCGAAATTTCAGCTCAATCTGATCTCTCCTTCCCTGTTTTACAAAAACCAAATATCAAGATTTGTGGGGATTTGCTTGCGTCAAAAATCAAAAATAGATTCAACATACTAAAAATACAATGACAATTGTGTCTCTTTAGTACAGCGGTTGGTACTCCTGACTGTCAGTCGGAGAACCCGGGTTCGGTTCACCGTCAGAGCAAATTTTTTATATACTGAATTTAAAGTTTAAAAAAGAAACTCAGTTTCTTTTTTAAATTCTTTTAAAAAAATTGCTTTTTCTAAAGAGTTAAAGAGGCTGAGTTACAAGGTCGACCCTTAAAACACCCTGTCAAGAAAGAAAAGACTAATACACAATCATCTAACAGTTAGTCAAGCAATAATAAGTAATAAACTGTACAAAAACGTGCAGAAATTATTTGAAAAAACTACGTTTTCAAAAGATTTAAAGAGGCTGAGTCACAAGTTCGAACCTTAAAACGTAGAGGGATTAGAAGGTACAGTTGGGGGACTGCCGCCCCCCAAACCCCTCGCTTTCGCAGCCTTTATATAAAAAAAAATTAACTGAAAGTAAGGACGACATTAAAACTTAAAACGAACAGAAATTATTCCGTATATGAAAGGGGCTGTGCCCTCCTCAACGCCTCACTGTTTACGCTAAAGTTTTTATTGTTTAAAAAAAGAGTTGTGAGAAAGTCAAACTTTAGCATAAAGAGCGAGGCGTTGAGGAGGGCACAGCCCCTTTCATATACGGAATAATTTGTGTTCGTTTTAAGTTTTAATGTCGCTCCTTACTTTCAGTTTAGAATTTTTTTTTTATTTAAAGGCTGCGAAAGCGGGGGGTTTGGGGGGCGGCAGCCCCCCAACTGTACCTTCTAATCCCTTTACGTTTTAAGGTTCGAACTTGTGACTCAGCCTCTTTAACTCTTTAGAAAACGTAGTTTTTTTCAAATAATTTTAAAAGTAAGATAATGGTGATTAATACTAGAAAATTCTTCTGAGGGGCTTCAAATTTTATTCAAGGAAACTGGCCAAGGGGTGATAGAAAGTCAAAGTCACCTTTCAATAGAAGACATGACAGTACCTCCCTATATAGAAATTAGACCAACCGTGGTTGGGTTGGAGCATCATGGAGATGTTAGATCAACAAAGATTTGTCCCTTGTTTTCTTCTACCAACATTTTTTTCAAATCATAAAGGTTGAAAATTCTCCATCGATGATCGTTCAAAGAAAAATTCTACAAAACTGTTGGTATGGGAGGGGGTAGGATGTCAGGGGGTTGGCTGGACCCCTTTGCTTCTTCAGTTTATACAAAAAATCCTTGTGCCATTTCACTCTGAACAAATTATAACATACCTACCTTCAGTCTAAAAATCCGGGGGGAAATGGGGACTTGAGGGACCAAGAGCCATATTTATGCCTTCAAACATGTGAATCGAAATCTCTTGTATTTTTTTTTAGCTTAATCATGGTGTCGCATACCTATTTTCTACCAAAAAGTTGGCACGGGGCAGGGTGGTATCGGAGGTTTCAATAGGCCCTAGCTCAAATTGGCCCTGATATCATAATACTTGCAGTGAAATCTTTGTATTGAAAATCGTTTGATGATCCAAGTTTATATAAGATCCAACACGCCTACCTTTGATGTAAAAACTTGACAGTGCGATGGTGGATGTTCTCCAATAATACAAATTGAAAGTGCGATAAATTCTGTTTCAACAATATGCAGCATGCCTACCTTTCTGTTGAAAAGCTGGTCTTGCGTTTCTACTTCGCTCGACTGGAAATGCTGGTGATGGGAAGGGCATGGGTGTAGGAGGGTAAAATATCCCTGATTCAGAAAAAAGGGGGACATAAACCCTTTGGAAAACTAAAATCCAAATTTCCCAACGTAGGAAGGTCCGTGAATTGAATTAGAAATAGTATGTTTTTCTTTGGTTATTGTTAGGGTATACATTTCAGGCATTTATCTCATCGTCCCAAAAAAAGTTAAAAATATTTTCCTAGGTATGTAAACGGACTCTGGAGTCTTGGCTTGGAGTTACATCACGTTGGTCGTTCTGTCTGGATATGTGAAGCGGCCTTACAGGTTTTTATCTTTGGTTTCCTTCTTTATGTTCTGGTCCTACGTCATTTAAAAGAACTTTTCACAAGTTCCACTTTGAAGTTGACAGCAATCTGGCAAGAAGAAGTGGAAACGAGGAAGCTACCAAGTTTTGAAATATAAAACATACAAAATTATGCTAGAAAGAATTATTATTTTTAAGTAAGCTTCTTTTAAAGAATAATCTAATGCAAAGGGGATAATCCATCTAGTTTTATTAACTTTTGCTTAAATATTTGATTTTGTGTTTTAACATTATTGCCCTCTGTAAAAAAAAATTATGCTATAATGGTAATTTTTAGAATGGGCCTTTTTTGAAACACCAAAGAACGAAATTATTTGAGGTTTTTGTTTTTATTGTTATGGTTTCTATAAAAATAATTGAAATATCTTGGTTTTTTATATCACTTTGTTTAAGAAGCTGAATATTAGTTGAAAAGCAGTCGATGTCACAGGAATGAAAGTTAAAAAAGAAGCTAAAAAAACTAGCAAAAAAGCTTTACGCTTTGTACAAGAGACAAGAGAGGAATTTCAATATTTATAATATTTATAAGCATCTGGAACAGTCCAACGGGGCTATTTTATTCTAAATATGTTATTTTTATGAAATAACGAAACAAGTATACGAGGGATCCTAAATTGTGGCCTTGATCTAAATTGAAGGACTCAGATTAAAAGCCCTTAACGGCTCTCAAAGGAGGGGTTGAAATTCTTCTTTTTTTTATTTCAGTTTTCAAATTCCTGAGTTATAATAAGAGTTGTATTCAAGTAAACATTCGGTAGTAAAAAGCCTTAATCTTTTAACTGAATTCGTAACTAAAATACTGCACTTCTAAAATTAAAAGAACCCAAAGACCCAAGCCCGTACTCTAAGATTTTCCTACTCTATTATGTACTATGGCCTGGATTATGATAATGAACATGATGAATAATATTTTACAATTGAGGCTGTTTACTAAAATCGGGCGTACTTACTAAAAAGCAGGGGTAAAATGCATCTTGAAAAATCCGTGGAGGCAATTTTGCTGTTTCTTTAAATGAAAATACCAAAAAAGGTATTCTTCAATGAATAAACCTCAACAAAAAGATATTAAAAAAATTTTAGGGCAAAAATAATTAATTAAAAAAATTAAAAAGACGTCTCTTGATTCCTTTGCAAAAATATGGCTTTTACTGTCGGCCCAATTTAAAGCAAAATCGATATAAGAGATATGAAAAGGAGGACACGACTGACATTTTGTTTCTGTTTTCATTTTACTGCTGTTTCTGTTTACATTCATAATTTTAATTAGCTAAATATTTTAACACTGAACAGTTCAAATAGCTCACGGTTAAAAAAATAAGAATTTGAATTAAAAGAAAGTAAAAAGATGTCTGTTTCATCAAAAAGATGAAAGTAAAAAGTAAAAAGATCCCTTTTTGCAAAATATATCTTTCTTGTCAACTGATTTACAGCAAAATTATAATAAAAATATAAATAAAGAGGAAGATATATTTTATTTACTTGTTCAACATTTTATCTGTGTCTTAATTTTATTTCTGTTTCTGTTTTCATTCATAATTTTAATTAGTTAAATATTTTAACACTGAATAGTTCAAATAGCTCACGGTTAAAAAAAAGAATTTGAATTAAAAGAAATCTGTTGATCCCTTTTTGCAAAATATATCTTTAATGTCAACTGATTTAAGGCAAAATTATAATAAAAATATAAATAAAGAGGAAGCTACGTTATATTTAATTATTCAACATTTGATATGACTCTTAATTTTATTTCTGTTTCTGTTTTCATTCAGGAACTCATTAGTTAAATAGTTTATCATAGGCAGCGCAATAGTGCTGCCTTAGTAAAGATCGGTGTGGGAAAAATGTATTATTTATGTATTTAGTTCTTTTAAGTTTTCTCTTCTGACCAAGGCACTTCATATATAAAAGAGTTGTCGTAAAAACTTTGAAATGACCTCATTCGATTGGAAATTGAGAGTTAGTTTATACTCTTTTTAACAGTGAAAAGTGATTTTTGGGTAAACAGCCCCCCCTACGCCAATTATTTCCCCAAACACATCCAATCAAAATTTTGAGGTAGCCGTTTTGTTCAAAATAATTGGAAGATACAGTAATTATTTTTTTCGGAATGACCAACCCCTCACAGCCCTCAGGGTAAGGATTATAAGTTATACTAGTTGCCCATTATTAACATATAAGGTTTTTCTGGAAGGGGTGGTTGTATAAACTTCAGAGGTGGCTCATTTGACTGGAAACCAGAATTTTTAGTACCCTTTTAAGAGTCAAAAGTGATTGGAGGGCAACTAGCCCCCCCCCCCCTCCGCACGTCCACTTTTCCCCGAATGCATCCGATAGAAATTTTGAAATAGCCATTTTGTTCAAAATAGTCCAAAAATCGTATAACAAGGCCTTCGGGTTTGACAAAACTCCCAGAGCCTGGGGGCAAGTGTTGTAAGTTATGACCATTGGCATACAAGGTTTTTATGGAAGGGAGGGGGGTCGTGTAGACTTTAGAAGACGCTCATTTGATTGAAAATTGAAAGTTCCAGTTCCTTTTTAAGAGTCAACAGTGATAGGGGGGCAACTAGACCCACCCCTTCCTCACCCCAACACCCTCTATTCCCCAAACGCATCTGATTAAAATTGTGGGATAGGTATGTTGTTCAAAATAGTCCGAATAACATATAACAATGCCTCAAGGGTTGGCACAACCCCCCAGAGCCGAGAGACAAGGATTGCAAGTTATGCCCCAGGGCATATAAGGTTTTTATAGAATGGGTGGTCGTATAAACCTCGGATGAAGCTAATTTGATTTGAAATCAGAAGTTCTAGTGTCCCTTTTAAGAATCAAAAGTGATTGGAGGGCAACCATTAGTAGTGGGCTACCCCTACTACCACTAAAACTACTGCTTCTGTAGCAAGTACTACCAAGGCTACTACCAAGTACTACCAAGTACTACCAACTGCTGTTACTACTATTACTAATACAAGCCTATTATTGTTACTGCTGCTCCTATTGCTACCACTACCACTATGATACTAGTACTATTAAAGCTACGTGCATGCAGGTAAACATTTGACAGAATATGGAGGGGAAATTTGAACTAAATCTAAGCGCACTAAGTGCGTGCAGATTGTCAAAAGGTTATATCTCAAGGACGGATTTGGGCATTAAGTTGGAATTTCCAGAGAATACTTGAAGGGGAAGATCAATTGACCAAAAGATAATATGTGCATGCTACTACTAACACTACTACCAGGGCTACTTTTACTGCTACTGTTACTACTACTAATACTACTGCTACTACTACTACTATTTCTAGCAAACTCCTCCAACTACTACTTCAATTGCAACTACTTGTAAGTCTAAGAGTATTATCGTCTTGACATTCTTAATTTGATTGGAAATCAGAAGTTCAACTGCCCTTTCTAAGAGTCAAAAATGAAAAAGTGTTCGGAGATACTACAACAACTACTACCATTAACACTACTACCACTTCTGCCACTGCAACTAGGCTTCTGCTTTTGTAGCGACTACTTCCAAGACGGAGGATATTGAAGTTAAAATTTGAGGAAATATTGAGGGTGAAGTTGAACTAAATCAGAACATACTATGTGCATACAGCTTTTCAAAAATGCGTATCCTTAATATCTTTGAAACGGCTTACCGTATCAAGCTGAAACTTCCAGGGCACCGTAAGAGGGATGTTCTGCTGGCCAAAAGGCAACATCTATGTACTACTACTGCTATTAGTACTGCGGCTACTATTAGTACTGCTGCTACTAATACAACACTACCACTGCTACTACTGTCAGTGGCAGATCCAGGGGGGGAGGGTGGTGTGCCCCCTTCCCCTAAAGTA